>NW_027063377.1:0-37655 GCF_032884065.1 Artemia franciscana | reverse complement strand
GCCCTGACATTATCCTCTAAACAATTTACAACAAAAAACTGACATTTTTCAAAACTGATAGAAAGGCCCCAAACCTTTTAAACAATTAATTAAAATATTAAAATTAGAATTAAGACTAGACTTGGACCGGCTTAGAAGGATAATGTCATCAGCATATGCAATGTAAGACAGATTTCGAGATAATGAAACAAACGAGCAGGAAAGAGAATTAAGGGCAGTAGCTAACAAGAATTGAATATATAAGGAGAAATAATTCCTCCTTGTCTAATTCCTCTACCCACTTGAATTAATTTGGACTGAGATGAAGACGAACTCGGACAGATATGGATCTTTAAACCAGAATACCAAGAGCGAAGGACTCGTATGACAGCTAGGGGCAATCCAGCATATATTAAAGTGAGCAGAGTGGATGCATGAGAAATGTTATCAAAGGCCCCTTTGATATCAATCAAGAGGACGTATAGCGGTTGACCAGAGATTCTCGCTTCTTCAATAACTTTGCTGAAAGATGCATGGGCATGGTCACATTCCAAACCTCTCTTGAAACCAACTTGATTAGAACCAGTGTCAAGAATTTCAAGAAGATCCTTCAAACACAACTCAAACACTTTCCCAATCATAGAACCCCTAGTAATTGGCCTCCAGGAGCTACAAGATGACAAGTCTTTTTTTCCCGCTCTTAGGAATAGGCGTAACTATGCCAATATAGAATGACGATGGGACTAAACCAGTAGTTTGAGCCACTAAACCAGCAAGTTTGAGGTGATTAGCAAATAAGCCATCATGATCCTTAGCCGACTGCGCCTTTAACGTTTTGATTGCTCCACGTAACATATCCTCAGAAATCCTGTAATCAGTTGAAAAATTCTTCAACCTTTCATCTAATTGCAACACAACACTGTTAGAATCGTACGAAGTCGACAACTTAGAAAATAATTTTCCCACTCTTTTAGCGATGGTGTGGAATTAGTATCAGGCATCTTAGTCCGCCTATTGCCTCGGAGAACATTCTAAAGGAGATTTTTGTCCTTGTCGTTATCAATGTTTGAAGAAGCTTCTTCTATGATCAGGTTATTATGACGACGGAGCTCTGCTTGGAATTCAGCTTTTCTCTTTTTCATTAGCAAAAAAAACTGCATGCGAGTCTCTTGGCTTACCGAGGGCCGGCCATTCCCAATACGCTTGTTTAGCCGCCTTATTAGAATTTACCAAAAAAGGATTGAGGCTCCAAAAAGGTTTCTGCCGGCCCAATCTTATCCTATTAGTAGGAAAAACTGCCGCAGCACCATACTTTAAGCATGGATTAATTCAAAATAAAGACAATTAATAGTCAAAGAGGGATTACTATCCATTGAATCCAAACTATCAGGGATATAGACTTTATCAATTAAAGTCCCAACTCTTCTTGGTAAAGCGGTCTAAAATTTGGATTCCAATCAATCCGATCAAAAAATTTAGGAAGCTTATTACCAGAAAAACGAACTGGTGAAGGACGAGAAGCCAAAAGGGGTATAAGGAACTGAAGCGGGATGTGGTCACTAACGAGGAAATCTTCGATTACAGTAACCACAGGCAAAGGATCACTTGGGTTAGAAGAAAAAACATGATCAATATTAGTTGTACTATCACCTCCAATGATATAAGTAAAATCCTGGGACTTCGGTAAAACAGAAAAATTAGAAGACAAGAAGATAAAATTGTACCCCTTTCATTTGCTATATTTGGATCACAGTTAAAATCACCTAAAATATAAGTACGCAAATTTGACTGTAAACTAGAGACAAAACGACTAAGATTAAAACAGCATTGAGTAAACGCATCAAAAGAAATATCATCATGGTAATCAGTCGGAAAATAACAATTAATTAAAACTACGTTATGAAAAACTACAAGCTAAAAAATTTGTATCAATTGCTAGAATAGCTGCATTAAGAGACTTGGGTAAAATAGTAGCTAAACCACCGGAGGGACGTCCACCAGTCGGTTGTAGCGGGAACAGCAAAAATGTCATGCTCAGTGGACAGACTAGAAAGCAGATTCAACGAATGATCAAGGAGGTGGTGTTCCTGAAGACATAATAACGATGATTTTTCATTCAAAAAACTATGAAGTACAGGTAATTTCCCTAACACACCATTTGAATTAAAGGACGTAATACAAAGTAATACGAGTAATATGAGTCTATATGACTCATAGAAATAGTAGATAGACTAGCTAGAATCAAACTTTCACTGCTGAATCTATTAAAAGTTTTATTGTTTCTAGCTAGTCTATCTACTATTGATTCTATTGACAATAGATTATCGAATTTGCTAGAATAGTATCGCACAAGCCTTCACTAGATATAATTCACTAGATATAACTTTATGGCGCAAGCCTTTACTAGAAACAGTGAAAGTTTGATTCTAGCTAGTCTATCTACTATTTCTTTTTTTTTTATCTACTATTTCAGTTTGATATATAATATCGGCTAGAGAATGGGTTAGTCTATATCGGCCACTGCGCGTCTTTTCTAAACTGACGTCTTGCATCGGCCACTGCGCGTCTTTTCTAAAATGACGTCTTGCATATGACTCATAGAAATAGTAGATAGACTAGCTAGAATCAAACTTTCACTGTTTCTAGTGAAGGCTTGCGGCCTTGTGCAAAATATTTTCCTCTAGGCCTCTAGGTGGCCGATATTCAAATAGATTTAATAGATATTCTAGAACTCTAGAATATAATATCTACTATTGATTCTAGCTGGTCTAGAATTAATAGTAAGTTTTTAAAATCAATTAGATGAAAAGATGAAAAGGATACAGCGAATGACGTCTTGCATATGACTCATAGAATAGTAGATAGACTAGCTAGAATCAAACTTTCTTGTATTCTAATTGATTTTAAAAACTGATTCTAGACCAGCTAGAATCAATAGTAGATAGACTAGCTAGAATCAATAATTAAATCTATTTGAATGACGAATCAAACTTTCACTGCTGAATCTATTAAATCTATTTGAATCTAGAATCAAACTTTCACTGCTGAATCTATTAAATCTATTTGAATATCGGCCACCTAGAGGCCTAGAGGAAAATGTCCAGAATCAAAGTTTTATAAAATTTTATTTCTATGAGTTTTATTAAACTTTCTTGTATTCCAATTGATTTTAAAAACTTACTATTGATTCTAGACCAGCTAGAATCAATAGTAGATAGACTAGCTAGAATCAATAAAACTTTTAATAGATTCAGCAGTGAAAGTTTGATTCTAGCTAGTCTATCTACTATTTCTAATTAGTCATATGCAAGAATATAATATCGGTAGAAATAGACAATAATATCGGCCACTGCGCGTCTTTTCTAAAATGACGTCTTGCATATGACTCCGTTTAATAAATGACTTTTTAAAGTCATTAGAAAAAAAAATATAATTTTTTTCAGCTATGAATCTAGTAAGCAAGAGTCATATGGAAGAGGTCATTTTAGAAAAGACGCGCAGTGGCCGATATTATTGTCTATTTAAATAGACAATAATATCTTATACAATAAAATCAATTAGAATACAAGAAAGTTTGATTCTAGCTAGTCTATCTACTATTTCTTATCAATTTCTACTATTTCTGTTCGTGGATTTGCTTACTAGGTCAGAGATCTACTCATCTAGATCTCTAGATGAGATCTAGTCTATCTACTATTTCTATGAGTCATATGCAAGACGTCATTTTAGAAAAGACGCGCAATGGCCGATATTATTGTCTATTTCTACGATATTATTGTCTTGCATATGACTCATAGAAATAGTAGATAGACTAGCTAGAATCAAACTTTCACTGCTGAATCTATTAAAAGTTTTTTTGAAGTTTTATTAAACGGGGCGGTTGTTCGTTGATTTGCTTACTAGGTCAGAGTTATGGACTTGCATATGAGAATATGCGTATGACTCCTAGAAATAGAATCAAACTTTCACTGCTGAATCTATTAAAAGTTTTATTGATTCTAGCTAGGTCTATCTACTATTGATTCTAGCTGGTCTAGAATCAAATAGATTAGAATTCTAGAAACCATATGCAAGACGTCACATACGAACTAGTGCTATTCTATTGATTCTATTAGAATCAAACAGAAAGTTTGATTCTAGATTCAAATAGATTTGAATCTATTTATTGAATAGTGAAAAAGTCTTTTCTAAAATGACGTCTTGCATATGACTCATAGAAATAGTAGATAGACTAGCTAGAATCAAAATATTTTGCACAAGGACTTGCATATGAGAATATGCGTATGACTCATAGAAATAGAATCAAACTTTCACTGCTGAATCTATTAAAAGTTTTATTGATTCTAGCTAGTCTATCTACTATTGATTCTAGCTGGTCTAGAATCAATAGTAAGCTTTTAAAATCAATTAGAATACAAGAAAGTTTGATTCTAGCTAGTCTATCTACTATTTCTATGAGTCATATGCAAGACGTCATTTTAGAAAAGACGGCAGTGGCCGATATTATTGTTCTATTTCTACCGATATTATATTCTTGCATATGACTCATAGAAATAGTAGATAGACTAGCTAGAATCAAATTTTCACTGCTGAATCTATTAAAAGTTTTATTGATTCTAGCTAGTTCTATCTACTATTGATTCTATTGACAATAGATTATCGAATTTGCTAGAATAGTATCGCGCAAGCCTTCACTAGATATAATTTCACTAGATATAACTTTATGGCGCAAGCCTTCACTAGAAACAGTGAAAGTTTGATTCTAGCTATTCTATCTACTATTTCAGTTTGATATATATATCGGCTAGAGAATGGTTAGTCTATATCGGCCACTGCGCGTCTTTTCTAAAATGACGTCTTGCATCGGCCACTGTGCGTCTTTTCTAAAATGACGTCTTGCATATGACTCATAGAAATAATAGATAGAATAGCTAGAATCAAACTTTCACTGTTTCTAGTGAAGGCTCGCGGCCTTGTGCAAAATATTTTCCTCTAGGCCTCTAGGTGGCCGATATTCAAATAGATTTAATAGATATTCTAGAACTCTAGAATATATATCTACTATTGATTCTAGCTGGTCTAGAATCAATAGTAAGTTTTTAAAATCAATTAGATGAAAGATGAAAAGGATACAGCGAATGACGTCTTGCATATGACTCATAGAAATAGTAGATAGACTAGCTAGAATCAAACTTCTATTGATCAAACTACTATTGATTCTATTGACAATAGATTATCGAATTTGCTAGAATAGTATCGCGCAAGCCTTCACTAGATATAATTTCACTAGATATAACTTTATGGCGCAAGCCTTCACTAGAAACAGTGAAAGTTTGATTCTAGCTAGTCTATCTACTATTTCAGTTTGATATATAATATCGGCTAGAGAATGGGTTAGTCTATATCGGTCACTGCGCGTCTTTTCTAAAATGACGTCTTGCATCGGCCACTGCGCGTCTTTTCTAAAATGACGTCTTGCATATGACTCATAGAAATAGTAGATAGACTAGCTAGAATCAAACTTTCACTGTTTCTAGTGAAGGCTTGCGGCCTTGTGCAAAATATTTTCCTCTAGGCCTCTAGGTGGCCGATATTCAAATAGATTTAATAGATATTCTAGAACTCTAGAATATTAATATCTACTATTGATTCTAGCTGGTCTAGAATCAATAGTAAGTTTTTAAAATCAATTAGATGAAAAGATGAAAAGGATACATTGAATGACGTCTTGCATATGACTCATAGAAATAGTAGATAGACTAGCTAGAAACTAGCTAGAATCGATAGACTATCTAGTAGATAGACTAGCTAGAATCAATAATTAAATCTATTTGAATGACCGTTGATTTTTGAATTTTAAATCCGCTTGATTTTTGAATTTAACAAAAGAGGGAATAGTTGTGGGAAAAGTGGAAGTCATGGCCAATTGTAGAAAAAAAGCCAAGACAGATTGTTGAATTAAGTGGGCAGCCCAGTCAAGGGTTAATTTTATCCGTTGATTGCCGTTGTTACTGTCTGCCATTTATGCTACACCTTTCCGTGCATGTGTGTCCCTTCACAAATGCCAAACTAGAGTCGTACCTGTTGGAGGTTCTCGCTGGGGAAACACGCAGGTTGACTACGGGTTAAATTACTTGAAAATTTTCCCTCTCATGGCTATCACTCGACAACGCCTGAACTAGAGTCGACCCTCTCATGCTATTCATATGGCCGATATTCAAATAGATTTAATAGATTCAGCAGTAAAAGTTTGATTCTAGATTCAAATAGATTTAATAGATTCAGCAGTGAAAGTTTGATTCTAGATTCAAATAGATTTAATAGATTAAGCAGTGAAAGTTTGATTCGTCATTCAAATAGATTTAAAAATTGATTCTAGCTAGTCTATATACTTTTGATTCTAGCTGGTCTAGAATCAATAGTAAGTTTTTAAAATCAATTAGAATACAAGAAAGTTTGATTCTAGCTAGTCTATCTACTATTTCTATGAGTCATATGCAGACGTCATTCGCTGTATCCTTTTCATCTTTTCATCTAATTGATTTTAAAAACTTACTATTGATTCTGGACCAGCTAGAATCAATAGTAGATATTATATTCTAGAGTTCTAGAATATCTATTAAATCTATTTGAATATCGGCCACCTAGAGGCCTAGAGGAAAATATTTTGCACAAGGCCGCAAGCCTTCACTAGAAACAGTGAAAGTTTGATTCTAGGTAGTCTATCTACTATTTCTATGAGTCATATGCAAGACGTCATTTTAGAAAAGACGCGCAGTGGCCGATGCAAGACGTCATTTTAGAAAAGACTTTCAGTGGCCGATATAGACTAACCCATTCTCTAGCCGATATTATATATCAAACTGGAAATAGTAGATAGACTAGCTAGAATCAAACTTTCACTGTTTCTAGTGAAGGCTTGGGCCATAAAGTTATATCTAGTGAAATTATATCTAGTGATGGCTTGCGCGATACTATTCTAGCAAATTCGATAATCTATTGTCAATAGAATCAATAGTAGATAGACTAGCTAGAATCAATAATACTTTTAATAGATTCAGCAGTGAAAGTTTGATTCTAGCTAGTCTATCTACTATTTCTATGAGTCATATACAAGAATATAATATCGGTAGAAATAGACAATAATATCGGCCACTGATCGTCTTTTCTAAAATGACGTCTTGCATATGACTCATTGAAATAGTAGATAGACTAGCTAGAATAGACAAATAAAACTCATAGAAATAGTAGATAGACTAGCTAGAATCAAACTATCTACTATTCCGATCTACAAGATATTATTGTCTATTAAATAGACAATAATATCGGCCACTGCGCGTCTTTTCTAAAATGACGTCTTGCATATGACTCATAGAAATAGTAGATAGACTAGCTAGTAGATAGTAGATAGCTATAGTAGCTAGTATATAGCGACTAGAAATAGTAGATAGTGGTCGATATTTCAAATAGATTTAATAGATTCAGCAGTGAAAGTTTGATTCTAGATTCAAATAGATTTAATAGATTAAGCAGTGGAAGTTTGATTCGTCATTCAAATAGATTTAATTATTGATTCTAGCTAGAATAAAATTTTATAAAACTTTGATTCTGGACATTTTCCTCTAGGCCTCTAGGTGAAACTTTCAAACTTTCACTGCTTAATCTATTAAATCTATTTGAATCTAGAATCAAACTTTCACTGCTGAATCTATTACAATCGATTTGAATATCGGCCACCTAGAGGCCTAGAGGAAAATGTCCAGAATCAAAGTTTTATAAAATTTTATTTCTATGACTTTTATTAAACTTTCTTGTATTCTAATTGATTTTGAAAACTTACTATTGATTCTAGACCAGCTAGAATCAATAGTAGATAGACTAGCTAGAATCAATAAAACTTTTAATAGATTCAGCAGTGAAAGTTTGATTCAGGTAGTCTATCTACTATTTCTATGAGTCATATGCAAGAATATAATATCGTAGAAATAGACAATAATATCGGCCACTGCGCGTCTTTTCTAAAATGACGTCTTGCATAAGACTCCGTTTAATAAATGACTTTTAAAGTCATTAGAAAAAAAAATAAAATTTTTTCAGCTATGAGTCTAGTAAGCAAGAGTCATATGCAAGACGTCATTTTAGAAAAGACGCGCAGTGGCCGATATTATGTCTATTTAATAGACAATAATATCTTATACAATAAAATCAATTAGAATACAAGAAAGTTTGATTCTAGCTAGTCTATCTACTATTTCTTATCAATTTCTACTATTTCTCTTCGTGATTTGCTTACTAGGTCAGAGATCTACTCATCTAGATCTCTAGATGACATCTAGTCTATCTACTATTTCTATGAGTCATATGCAAGACGTCATTTTAGAAAAGACGCGCAGTGGCCGATATTATTGTCTATTTCTACGATATTATTGTCTTGCATATGACTCATAGAAATAGTAGATAGACTAGCTAGAATCAAACTTTCACTGCTGAATCTATTAAAAGTTTTATTGAAGTTTTATTAAACGGGGCGGTGTTCGTGGATTTGCTTACTAGGTCAGAGTTATGGACTTGCATATGAGAATATGCGTATGACTCATAGAAATAGAATCAAACTTTCACTGCTGAATCTATTAAAAGTTTTATTGATTCTAGCTAGTCTATCTACTATTGATTCTAGCTGGTCTAGAATCAATAGATTAGAATTCTAGAACCATATGCAAGACGTCACATACGAACTAGTGCTATTCTATTGATTCTATTAGAATCAAACAGAAAGTTGATTCTAGATTCAAATAGATTTGAATCTATTTATTGAATAGTGAAAAAGTCTTTTCTAAAATGACGTCTTGCATATGACTCATAGAAATAGTAGATAGACTAGCTAGAATCAAATATTTTGCACAAGGACTTGCATATGAGAATATGCGTATGACTCATAGAAATAGAATCAAACTTTCACTGCTGAATCTATTAAAAGTCTTATTGATTCTAGCTAGTCTGTCTACTATTTCTATGAGTCATATGCAAGACGTCATTTTAGAAAAAGACGCGCAGTGGCCGATATTATTGTCTATTTAATAGACAATAATATCTTGTATATCGGAATAGTAGATAGTTTGATTCTAGCTAGTCTATCTACTATTTCTATGAGTTTTATTTGTCTATTCTAGCTAGTCTATCTACTATTTCTATGAGTCATATGCAAGACGTCATTTTAGAAAAGACGCGCAGTGGCCGATATTATTGTCTATTTCTACCGATATTATATTCATGCATATGACTCATAGAAATAGTAGATAGACTAGCTAGAATCAAACTTTCACTGCTGAATCTATTAAAAGGTTTTATTGATTCTAGCTAGTCTATCTACTATTGATTCTATTGACAATAGATTATCGAATTTGCTAGATTAGTACTCGCGAAAGCCTTCACTAGATATAATTTCACTAGATATAACTTTATGGCGCAAGCCTTCACTAGAAACAGTGAAAGTTTGATTCTAGCTAGTCTATCTACTATTTCAGTTTGATATATAATATCGGCTAGAGAATGGGTTAGTCTATATCGGCCACTGAAAGTCTTTTCTAAAATGACGTCTTGCATCGGCCACTGCGCGTCTTTTCTAAAATGACGGCTTGCATATGACTCATAGAAATAGTAGATAGACTACCTAGAATCAAACTTTCACTGTTCTCTAGTGAAGGCTTGCGGCCTTGTGCAAAATATTTCCTCTAGGCCTCTAGGTGGCCGATATTCAAATAGATTTAATAGATATTCTAGAACTCTAGAATATAATATCTACTATTGATTCTAGCTGGTCTAGAATCAATAGTAAGTTTTTAAAATCAATTAGATGAAAAGATGAAAAGGATACAGCGAATGACGTCTTGCATATGACTCATAGAAATAGTAGATAGACTAGCTAGAATCAAACTTTCTTGTATTCTAATTGATTTTAAAAAACTTACTATTGATTCTAGACCAGCTAGAATCAATAGTAGATAGACTAGCTAGAATCAATAATTAAATCTATTTTGAATGACGAATCAAACTTTCACTGCTGAATCTATTAATTCTATTTGAATCTAGAATCAAACTTTCACTGCTGATCTATTAAATCTATTTGAATATCGGCCACCTAGAGGCCTAGAGGAAAATGTCCAGAATCAAAGTTTATATAAAATTTTATTTCTATGAGTTTTATTAAACTCCTTGTATTCTAATTGATTTTAAAAACTTACTATTGATTCTAGACCAGCTAGAATCAATAGTAGATAGACTAGCTAGAATCAATAAAACTTTTAATAGATTCAGCAGTGAAAGTTTGATTCTAGCTAGTCTATCTACTATTTCTATGAGTCATATTCAAGAATATAATATCGGTAGAAATAGACAATAATATCGGCCACTGCGCGTCTTTTCTAAAATGACGTCTTGCATATGACTCCGTTTAATAATGACTTTTAAAGTCATTAGAAAAAAAAATAAAATTTTTTCAGCTATGAATCTAGTAAGCAAGAGTCATATGCAAGACGTCATTTTAGAAAAGACGCGCAGTGGCCGATATTATTGTCTATTTAATAGACAATAATATCTTATACAATAAAATCAATTAGAATACAAGAAAGTTTGATTCTAGCTAGTCTATCTACTATTCTTATCAATTTCTACTATTTCTGTTCGTGGATTTGCTTACTAGGTCAGAGATCTACTCATCTAGATCTCTAGATGTGAGATCTAGTCTATCTACTATTTCTATGAGTCATATGCAAGACGTCATTTTAGAAAAGACGCGCAGTGGCCGATATTATTGTCTATTTCTACGATATTATTGTCTTGCATATGACTCATAGAAATAGTAGATAGACTAGCTAGAATCAAACTTTCACTGCTGAATCTATTAAAAGTTTTATTGAAGTTTTATTAAACGGGGCGGTGTTCGTGGATTTGCTTACAAGGTCAGAGTTATGGACTTGCATATAAGAATATGCGTATGACTCATAGAAATAGAATCAAACTTTCACTGCTGAATCCATTAAAAGTTTTATTGATTCTAGCTAGTCTATCTACTATTGATTCTAGCTGGTCTAGAATCAATAGATTAGAATTCTAGAACCATATGCAAGACGTCACATACGAACTAGTGCTATTCTATTGATTCTATTAGAATCAAACAGAAAGTTGATTCTAGATTCAAATAGATTTGAATCTATTTATTGAATAGTGAAAAAGTCTTTTCTAAAATGACATCTTGCATATGACTCATAGAAATAGTAGAGTAGACTAGCTAGAATCAAACTTTCTTGTATTCTAATTGATTTTAAAAACTTACTATTGATTCTAGACCAGCTAGAATCAATAGTAGATAGACTAGCTAGAATCAATAATTAAATCTATTTGAATGAGGAATCAAACTTTCACTGCTGAATCTATTAAATCTATTTGAATCTAGAATCAAACTTTCACTGCTGAATCTATTAAATTCTATTTGAATATCGGCCACCTAGAGGCCTAGAGGAAAATGTCCAGAATCAAAGTTTTAATAAAATTTTATTTCTATGAGTTTTATTAAACTTTCTTGTATTCTAATTGATTTTAAAAACTTACTATTGATTCTAGACCAGGTAAAATCAATAGTAGATAGACTAGCTAGAATCAAACTTTCACTGCTGATCTATTAAAAGTTTTATTGATTCTAGCTAGTCTATCTACTTTTGATTCTAGCTGGTCTAGCATCAATAGTAAGTTTTTAAAATCAATTAGAATACAAGAAAGTTTGATTCTAGCTAGTCTATCTACTATTTCTATGAGTCATATGCAAGACGTCATTTTAGAAAAGACGCGCAGTGGCCGATATTATTGTCTATTTAATAGACAATAATATCTTGTATATCGGAATAGTAGATAGTTTGATTCTAGCTAGTCTATCTACTATTTCTATGAGTTTTATTTGTCTATTCTAGCTAGTCTATCTACTATTTCTATGAGTCATATGCAAGACGTCATTTTAGAAAAGACGCGCAGTGGCCGATATTATTGTCTATTTCTACCGATATATATTCTTGCATATGACTCATAGAAATAGTAGATAGACTAGCTAGAATCAAACTTTCACTGCTGAATCTATTAAAAGTTTTATTGATTCTAGCTAGTCTATCTACTATTGATTCTATTGAAAATAGATTATCGAATTTGCTATAATAGTATCGCGCAAGCCTTCACTAGATATAATTTCACTAGATATAACTTTATGCGCAAGCCTTCACTAGAAACAGTGAAAGTTTGAATTCTAGCTAGTCTATCTACTATTTCAGTTTGATATATAATATCGGCTAGAGAATGGGTTAGTCTATATCGGCCACTGCGCGTCTTTTCTAAAATGACGTCTTGCATCGGCCACTGCGCGTCTTTTCTAAATGACGTCTTGCATATAGACTCATAGAAATAGTAGATAGACTAGCTAGAATCAAACTTTCACTGTTTCTAGTGAAGGCTTGCGGCCTTGTGCAAAATATTTTCCTCTAGGCCTCTAGGTGGCCGATATTCAAATAGATTTAATAGATATTCTAGAACTCTAGAATATAATATCTACTATTGATTCTAGCTAGTCTAGAATCAATAGTAAGTTTTTAAAATCAATTAGATGAAAAGATGAAAAGGATACAGCGAATGGCGTCTTGGCATATGACTCATAGAAATAGTAGATAGACTAGCTAGAATCAAACTTTCTTGTATTCTAATTGATTTTAAAAACTTACTATTGATTCTAGACCAGCTAGAATCAATAGTAGATAGACTAGCTAGAATCAATAATTAAATCTATTTGAATGACGAATCAAACTTTCACTGCTGAATCTATTAAATCTATTTGAATCTAGAATCAAAACTTTCACTGCTGAATCTATTAATCTATTTGAATATCGGCCACCTAGAGGCCTAGAGGAAATGTCCAGAATCAAAGTTTTATAAAATTTTATTTCTATGAGTTTTATTAAACTTTCTTGTATTCTAATTGATTTTAAAAACTTACTATTGATTCTAGACCAGGTAAAATCAATAGTAGATAGACTAGCTAGAATCAAACTTTCACTGCTGAATCTATTAAAGTTTTATTGATTCTAGCTAGTCTATCTACTATTGATTCTAGCTGGTCTAGCATCAATAGTAAGTTTTTAAAATCAATTAGAATACAAGAAAGTTTGATTCTAGCTAGTCTATCTACTATTTCTATGAGTCATATGCAAGACGTCATTTTAGAAAAGACGCGCAGTGGCCGATATTATTGTCTATTTAATAGACAATAATATCTTGTATATCGGAATAGTAGATAGTTTGATTCTAGCTAGTCTATCTACTATTTCTATGAGTTTTATTTGTCTATTCTAGCTAGTCTATCTACTATTTCTATGAGTCATATGCAAGACGTCATTTTAGAAAAGACGCGCAGTGGCCGATATTATTGTCTATTTCTACCGATATTATATCCTTGCATATGACTCATAGAAATAGTAGATAGACTAGCTAGAATCAAACTTTCACTGCTGAATCTATTAAAAGTTTTATTGATTCTAGCTAGTCTATCTACTATTGATTCTATTGACAATAGATTATCGAATTTGCTAGAATAGTATCGCGCAAGCCTTCACTAGATATATTTCACTAGATATAACTTTATGGCGCAAGCCTTCACTAGAAAACAGTGAAAAGTTTGATTCTAGCTAGTCTATCTACTATTTCAGTTTGATATATAATATCGGCTAGAGAATGGGTTAGTCTATATCGGCCACTGCGCGTCTTTTCTAAAAATGACGTCTTGCATATGACTCATAGAAATAGTAGATAGATTAGCTAGAATCAAACTTTCACTGTTTCTAGTGAAGGCTTGCGGCCCTTGTGCAAAATATTTTCCTCTAGGCCTCTATGTGGCCGATATTCAAATAGATTTAATAGATATTCTAGAACTCTAGAATATAATATCTACTATTGATTCTAGCTGGTCTAGAATCAATAGTAAGTTTTTAAAATCAATTAGATGAAAAGATGAAAAGGATACAGCGAATGACGTCTTGCATATGACTCAGAGAAATAGTAGATAGACTAGCTAGAATCAAACTTTCTTGTATTCTAATTTATTTTAAAAACTTACTATTGATTCTAGACCAGCTAGAATCAATAGTAGATAGACTAGCTAGAATCAATAATTAAATCTATTTGAATGACGAATCAAACTTTCACTGTTGAATCTATTAAATCTATTTGAATCTAGAATCAAACTTTCACTGCTGAATCTATTAAATCTATTTGAATATCGGCCACCTAGAGGCCTAGAGGAAAATGTCCAGAATCAAAGTTTTATAAAATTTTATTTCTATGAGTTTTATTAAACTTTCTTGTATTCTAATTGATTTTAAAAACTTAGTATTGATTCTAGACCAGCTAGAATCAATAGTAGATAGTCTAGCTAGAATCAATAAAACTTTTAATAGATTCAGCAGTGAAAGTTTGATTCTAGCTAGTCTATCTACTATTTCTAAGAGTCATATGCATGAATATAATATCGGTAGAAATAGACAATAATATCGGCCACTGCGCGTCTTTTCTAAAATGACGTCTTGCATATGACTCCGTTTAATAAATGACTTTTGTCATTAGAAAAAAAAATAAAAATTTTTCAGCTATGAATCTAGTAAGCAAGAGTCATATGCAAGACGTAATTTTAGAAAAGACGCGCAGTGTCCGATATTATTGTCTATTTAATAGACAATAATATCTTATACAATAAAATCAATTAGAATACAAGAAAGTTTGATTCTAGCTAGTCTATCTACTATTTCTTATCAATTTCTACTATTTCTGTTCGTGGATTTGCTTACTAGGTCAGAGATCTACTCATCTAGATCTCTAGATGAGATCTAGTCTATCTACTATTTCTATGAGTCATATGCAAGACGTCATTTTAGAAAAGACGCGCAGTGGCCGATATTATTGTCTATTTCTACGATATTATTGTCTTGCATATGACTCATAGAAATAGTAGATAGAATCAAACTTTCACTGCTGAATCTATTAAAAGTTTTATTGAAGTTTTATTAAACGGGGTGGTGTTCGTGGATTTGCTTACTAGGTTAGAGTTATGGACTTGCATATGAGAATATGCGTATGACTCATAGAAATAGAATCAAACTTTCACTGCTGAATCTATTAAAAGTTTTATTGATTCTAGCTAGTGTATCTACTATTGATTCTAGCTGGTCTAGAATCAATAGATTAGAATTCTAGAACCATATGCAAGACGTCACATACGAACTAGTGCTATTCTATTGATTCTATTAGAATCAAACAGAAAGTTTGATTCTAGATTCAAATCGATTTGAATCTATTTATTGAATAGTGAAAAAGTCTTTTCTAAAATGACGTCTTGCATATGACTCATAGAAATAGTAGATAGACTAGCTAGAATCAAAATATTTTGCACAAGGACTTGCATATGAGAATATGCGTATGACTCATAGAAATAGAATCAAACTTTCACTGCTGAATCTATTAAAAGTTTTATTGATTCTAGCTAGTCTATCTACTATTGATTCTAGCTGGTCTAGAATCAATAGTAAGTTTTTAAAATCAATTAGAATACAAGAAAGTTTGATTCTAGCTAGTCTATCTACTATTTCTATGAGTCATATGCAAGACGTCATTTTAGAAAAGACGCGCAGTGGCCGATATTATTGTCTATTTAATAGACAATAATATCTTGTATATCGGAATAGTAGATAGTTTGATTCTAGCTAGTCTATCTACTATTTCTATGAGTTTTATTTGTCTATTCTAGCTAGTCTATCTACTATTTCTATGAGTCATATGCAAGACGTCATTTTAGAAAAGACGCGCAGTGGCCGATATTATTGTCTATATCTACCGATATTATATTCTTGCATATGACTCATAGAAATAGTAGATACACTAGCTAGAATCAAACTTTCACTGCTGAATCTATTAAAAGTTTTATTGATTCTAGCTAGTGTATCTACTATTGATTCTATTGACAATAGATTATCGAATTTTCTAGAATAGTATCGCGCAAGCCTTCACTAGATATAATTTCACTAGATATAACTTTATGGCGCAAGCCTTCACTAGAAACAGTGAAAGTTTGATTCTAGCTAGTCTATCTACTATTTCAGTTTGATATATAATATCGGCTAGAGAATGGGTTAGTCTATATCGGCCACTGCGCGTCTTTTCTAAAATGACGTCTTGCATCGGCCACTGCGCGTCTTTTCTAAAATGACGTCTTGCATATGACTCATAGAAATAGTAGATAGACTAGCTAGAATCAAACTTTCACTGTTTCTAGTGAAGGCTTGCGGCCTTGTGCAAAATATTTTCCTCTAGGCCTCTAGGTGGCCGATATTCAAATAGATTTAATAGATATTCTAGAACTCTAGAATATAATATCTACTATTGATTCTAGCTGGTCTAGAATCAATAGTAAGTTTTTAAAATCAATTAGATGAAAAGATGAAAAGGATACAGCGAATGACGTCTTGCATATGACTCATAGAAATAGTAGATAGACTAGCTAGAATCAAACTTTCTTGTATTCTAATTGATTTTAAAAACTTACTATTGATTCTAGACCAGCTAGAATCAATAGTAGATAGACTAGCTAGAATCAATAATTAAATCAATTTGAATGACGAATCAAACTTTCACTGCTGAATCTATTAAATCTATTTGAATCTAGAATCAAACTTTCACTGCTGAATATATTAAATCTATTTGAATATCGGCCACCAAGAGGCCTAGAGGAAAATGTCCAGAATCAAAGTTTTATAAAATTTTATTTCTATGAGTTTTATTAAACTTTCTTGTATTCTAATTGATTTTAAAAACTTACTATTGATTCTAGACCAGCTAGAATCAATAGTAGATAGACTAGCTAGAATCAATAAAACTTTTAATAGATTCAGCAGTGAAAGTTTGATTCTAGCTAGTCTATCTACTATTTCTATGAGTCATATGCAAGAATATAATATCGGTAGAAATAGACAATAATATCGGCCACTGCGCGTCTTTTCTAAAATGACGTCTTGCATATGACTCCGTTTAATAAATGACTTTTAAAGTCATTAGGAAAAAAAAAAATTTTCAGCTATGAATCTAGTAAGCAAGAGTCATATGCAAGACGTCATTTTAGAAAAGACGCGCAGTGGCCGATATTATTGTCTATTTAATAGACAATAATATCTTATACAATAAAATCAATTAGAATACAAGAAAGTTTGATTCTAGCTAGTCTATCTACTATTTCTTATCAATTTCTACTATTTCTGTTCGTGGATTTGCTTACTAGGTCAGAGATCTACTCATCTAGATCTCTGATTTGAGATCTAGTCTATCTAATATTTCTATGAGTCATATGCAAGACGTCATTTTAGAAAAGACGCGCAGTGGCCGATATTTTTGTCTATTTCTACGATATTATTGTCTTACATATGACTCATAGGAATAGTAGATAGACTAGCTAGAATCAAACTTTCACTGCTGAATCTATTAAAAGTTTTATTGAAGTTTTATTAAACGGGGGCGGTGTTCGTGGATTTGCTTACTAGGTCAGAGTTATGGACTTGCATATGAGAATATGCGTATGACTCATAGAAATAGAATCAAACTTTCACTGCTGAATCTATTAAAAGTTTTATTGATTCTAGCTAGTCTATCTACTATTGATTCTAGCTGGTCTAGAATCAATAGATTAGAATTCTAGAACCATATGCAAGACGTCACATACGAACTAGTGCTATTCTATTGATTCTATTAGAATCAAACAGAAAGTTTGATTCTAGATTCAAATAGATTTGAATCTATTTATTGAATAGTGAAAAAGTCTTTTCTAAAATGACGTCTTGCATATGACTCATAGAAATAGTAGCTAGACTAGCTAGAATCAAAATATTTTGCACAAGGACTTGCATATGAGAATATGCGTATGACTCATAGAAATAGAATCAAACTTTCACTGCTGAATCTATTAAAAGTTTTATTGATTCTAGCTAGTCTATCTACTATTGATTCTAGCTGGTCTAGAATCAATACTAAGTTTTTAAAATCAATTAGAATACAAGAAAGTTTGATTCTAGCTAGTCTATCTACTATTTCTATGAGTCATATGCAAGACGTCATTTTAGAAAAGACGCGCAGTGGCCGATATTATTGTCTATTTAATAGACAATAATATCTTGTATATCGGAATAGTAGATAGTTTGATTCTAGCTAGTCTATCTACTATTTCTATGAGTTTTATTTGTCTATTCTAGCTAGTCTATCTACTATTTCTATAAGTCATATGCAAGACGTCATTTTAGAAAAGACGCGCAGTGGCCGATATTATTGTCTATTTCTACCGATATTATGTTCTTGCATATGACTCATAGAAATAGTAGATAGACTAGCTAGAATCAAACTTTCACTGCTGAATCTATTAAAAGTTTTATTGATTCTAGCTAGTCTATCTACTATTGATTCTAGCTGGTCTAGAATCAATAGTAAGTTTTTAAAATCAATTAGAATACAAGAAAGTTTAATAAAACTCATAGAAATAAAATTTTGATTCTAGCTAGTCTATCTACTATTTCTATGAGTCATATGCAAGAATATAATATCGGTAGAAATAGAAAATAATATCGGCCACTGCGCGTCTTTTCTAAAATGACGTCTTGCATATGACTCCGTTTAATAAATGACTTTTAAAGTCATTAGAAAAAAAAATAAAATTTTTTCAGCTATGAATCTAGTAAGCAAGAGTCATATGCAAGACGTCATTTTAGAAAAGACGCGCAGTGGCCGATATTATTGTCTATTTAATAGACAATAATATCTTATACAATAAAATCAATTAGAATACAAGAAAGTTTGATTCTAACTAGTATATCTACTATTTCTTATCAATTTCTACTATTTCTGTTCGTGGATTTGCTTACTAGGTCAGAGATCTACTCATCTAGATCTCTGATTTGAGATCTAGTCTATCTACTATTTCTATGAGTCATATGCAAGACGTCATTTTAGAAAAGACGCGCAGTGGCCGATATTATTGTCTATTTCTACGATATTATTGTCTTGCATATGACTCATAGAAATAATAGATAGACTAGGTAGAATCAAACTTTCACTGCTGAATCTATTAAAAGTTTTATTGAAGTTTTATTAAACGGGCGGTGTTCGTGGATTTGCTTACTAGGTCAGAGTTATGGACTTGCATATGAGAATATACGTATGACCCATAGAAATAGAATCAAACTTTCACTGCTGAATCTATTAAAAGTTTTATTGATTCTAGCTAGTCTATCTACTATTGATTCTAGCTGGTCTAGAATCAATAGATTAGAATTCTAGAACCATATGCAAGACGTCACATACGAACTAGTGCTATTCTATTGATTCTATTAGAATCAAACAGAAAGTTTGATTCTAGATTCAAATAGATTTGAATCTATTTATTGAATAGTGAAAAAATCTTTTCTAAAATGACGTCTTGCATATGACTCATAGAAATAGTAGATAGACTAGCTAGAATCAAAATATTTTGCACAAGGACTTGCATATGAGAAAGGTGTTCGTGGATATGACTCATAGAAATAGTAGATAGACTAGCTAGAATCAAAATATTTTGCACAAGGACTTGCATACGAGAATATGCGTATGACTCATAGAAATAGAATCAAACTTTCACTGCTGAATCTATTAAAAGTTTTATTGATTCTAGCTAGTCTATCTACTATTGATTCTAGCTGGTCTAGAATCAATAGTAAGTTTTTAAAATCAATTAGAATACAAGAAAGTTTGATTCTAGCTAGTCTATCTACTATTTCTATGAGTCATATGCAACTCATAGAAATAGAAATAGAATCAAACTTTCACTGCTGAATCAATTAAAAGTTTTATTGATTTTACCTAGTCCATCTACTATTGATTCTAGCTGGTCTAGAATCAATAGATTAGAATTTTAGAACCATATGCAAGACGTCACATACGAACTAGTGCTATTCTATTGATTCTATTAGAATCAAACAGAAAGTTTGATTCTAGATTCAAATAGATTTGAATCTATTTATTGAATAGTGAAAAAGTCTTTTCTAAAATGACGTCTTGCATATGACTCATAGAAATAGTAGATAGACTAGCTAGAATCAAAATATTTTGCACAAGGACTTGCATATGAGAATATGCGTATGACTCATAGAAATAGAATCAAACTTTCACTGCTGAATCTATTAAAAGTTTTATTGATTCTAGCTAGTCTATCTACTATTGATTCTAGCTGGTCTAGAATCAATAGTAAGTTTTTAAAATCAATTAGAATACAAGAAAGTTTGATTCTAGCTAGTCTATCTACTATTTCTATGAGTCATATGCAAGACGTCATTTTAGAAAAGACTTTTTCACTATTCAATAAATAGATTCAAATCTATTTGAATATAGAATCAAACTTTCTGTTTGATTCTAATAGAATCAATAGAATAGCACTAGTTCGTATGTGACGTCTTGCATATGGTTCTAGAATTCTAATCTATTGATTCTAGACCAGCTAGAATCAATAGTAGATAGACTAGCTAGAATCAATAAAACTTTCAATAGATTCAGCAGTGAAAGTTTGATTCTATTTCTATGAGTCATACGCATATTCTCATATGCAAGTCCATAACTCTGACCTAGTAAGCAAATCCACGAACACCGCCCCGTTTAATAAAACTTCAATAAAACTTTTAATAGATTCAGCAGTGAAAGTTTGATTCTAGCTAGTCTATCTACTATTTCTATGAGTCATATGCAAGACAATAATATCGTAGAAATAGACAATAATATCGGCCACTGCGCGTCTTTTCTAAAATGACGTCTTGCATATGACTCATAGAAATAGTAGATAGACTAGATCTCAAATCAGAGATCTAGATGAGTAGATCTCTGACCTAGTAAGCAAATCCACGAACAGAAATAGTAGAAATTGATAAGAAATAGTAGATAGACTAGCTACAATCAAACTTTATTGCTACAATCTACAATCATACATTATTGTCTATTTCTACGATATTATTGTCTTGCATATGACTCATAGAAATAGTAGATAGACTAGCTAGAATCAAACTTTCACTGCTGAATCTATTAAAAGTTTTATTGAAGTTTTATTAAACGGGGCGGTGTTCGTGGATATGACTCATAGAAATAGTAGATAGACTAGCTAGAATCAAAATATTTTGCACAAGGACTTGCATACGAGAATATGCGTATGACTCATAGAAATAGAATCAAACTTTCACTGCTGAATCTATTAAAAGTTTTATTGATTCTAGCTAGTCTATCTACTATTGATTCTAGCTGGTCTAGAATCAATAGTAAGTTTTTAAAATCAATTAGAATACAAGAAAGTTTGATTCTAGCTAGTCTATCTACTATTTCTATGAGTCATATGCAAGACATCATTTTAGAAAAGACGCGCAGTGGCCGATATTATTGTCTATTTAATAGACAATAATAACTTGTATATCGGAATAGTAGATAGTCTACTATCTACTATTCTCTAGACCATCTAGCATTCATTCAGTGCAGTCGCATTTCGCTAGCTCTGATAATTTGTGACGTGTGATTTGACCAGTCAACAACTAATTGAATTTAAGCCGGATTAACTCTGTACCTGTTTGGAATAAATAACGAGTGAAATACTTTTGAACTTGTAATTGAAACTTGTTCGATAAATTTATAAACTTGTATACGATTACGGCTTAAGGATTATTTATGGATTGTGGCTGTGAGTTAGTATTCAGCACTACTATCATCTGAGTCATGCATTGAAATATTCGGATTACTTGCAAATCACTGGATTACTAGCCCCACTCAAAGATAAGTTATTATTTATTCTCATTGCATTCATTTAGCCAGTGCGGATCATTTCATAATTGTGCTTTTTGAGAACTTCTCTGTGGATATACCTTTTTCACTTAATTGTTTTTGGACTGATGCCGAGCCGTGAGTGAAATTTGCTTATCATGGACAATTGGAATACCAGTACGCTTTATTATTGCCCAGTTTTGAATTTTGCTCAGCACAATCTTGATGAGGGGTTAGACCATCAGTCTATTGTGAAATACGCTAGTGATTTTTTCCCGTATGAAGATGTTCTTGGAGCTAAGAAACTTTTATATAGCAATTGCTTCCCAGATGAGCCTATACCTCGTCGTTCGGGACCCAGTGCGAAGAATAGTTCATTGTCGGACATTATCGCTACTCTTTCTCGCTGCTCTGCAGAAAATATTGATATTCCAGAGTTCGTGATCAAATCCCCCTCTGAAGTCCCTGGCATTCCAGCGTCAGCTTATTCTATCCTTACCGCCAAAGTCAACCAGTGCCTTGATCAGTTAAAATCGCTTGCTCACCTCAATAGTCCAACAACGTCTATTAATAGTTCTTTGGTCTCAGATAGTAAGGGTACCAATCACAAAACCTCGTACGCCGTTGTTCTTAAATATCCGCCTCCAGAACTAAGAGACCCCGTTTCTCGCAAGGAAAAGCTTGATTCTTTCTCCGGACATGACGGTATTGTGTCGGTAAAGTCCGATCCGGTATGGAAAAGATGGGTTGTTGTTACGCGGGATAAAGTTTCCGCCAATTCTCTTGCCGCATCTGCTGTTGCGAGCTATCCAAATATTCTTGCTAAAGTGATTGATCGCAAACGTCTTGGAGTAATTAGGGGACTTCCCGACAGTGTTTCTACCAGTATACTCATCTCCGTTATTCCTGGTCTTGTTGAGGCCAGCCAGATCAGCTCTTCTCATACATTCCGTTTAGAGTTCCTTGATTCCGCTGCACTAAAATCTGCCATCGCTACAGGTCTGCGCTTGGGTTACGAGTCTTTTAAAATATCGGAATACAAAGAATTGCCCAGACGGTGTCTTAGATGCCAAATTATCCATCATTCGTTAGCTCACTGCCCATGTGCCCCGAATGAGATGAAGTGCTCTAAATGTTCTGGATGCCATTCCAATACTAAAGACAATCCTTGCTTAGAGGCTCCGAAATGTGCCAACTGCGGCGAAGCTCATGTTTCCTATAGTATGAATGGCCCAGTGATAAAACGCGCTCTGAACTCTGCTCCAAAATGAACCAAGCCACTATTTTAAGTTTTGCTTCTCTTAATATTAACGGCACAAAAGACAAAGACTTGTTAATTAATGAATTATTAGTCCATGACATAGTGTTCTTGCAAGAACATCTTTTGACCAAATCAAATGTTTCTAGCCTGAAGCGATCTTCTGTCCACCATCTGTCCGGCCAAGCAAACTAGAGGCCGCCCTTCCGGTGGCCTAGCAATTTTTTTCCGTTCCCCATCAAAGCCCTCTGTGATTCATTGTGATGATAATATCTTAGCGATTCAATGTGACAGTACCGCCTTTATAAACGTTTACTTACCTTGCGATCGACGTTCTATAGCATCGTTCACATCTTTCGCTAAATGTTACTCCAGTTTAAAGTCTCTACTCGAAAGTCTACGTTTGAAAGACCTAAATTGGGTTTTAGCTGGTGACCTTAACTGTGACATTCTTGGTACCTCCGATAGATCAATCCTCTTGCTAGAATCACTTCCTAGCATATATCACGTCGCAGTTAAGAGCGTCCCATTCACGTATATTCATAACAGAGGCTGTTCAAAATCGAACCTGGATCACGTGATCTCTTCCAGTTCCAGCTTAATATCATCGATTGTCAGGGTGGACGAAGAGAAGATTGACGACGATCACCTTATTCTTAGCTGTAATTTGTCCTGTGAGCTATCTGGCAAAATACTTTCGGCTCAGCCGAAGTGGCATATGAAGTTGAATTGGGATCGTGCTAATGTCCCACTATACCTTGCTAAGCTAACTGCTTTACTCTCGACCATAAAAGTGCCATATCACCTGCTGCAAACGTCAGTTTCCTCGCCTTCAAGTACAGTTGATCTAAATTTCTATTATTGTCAAATCGTCCATTGCCTTAAATCAGCTTCCAAACCTGCAGTGCCTGTGGATAAAGTTAGGATTGGTACAAGAAAGCCTAATTGGAACGTTGATCCTGAAGTAAAACGTGCTAAGCAAAAAGCCAAATTTTGGCTACGTATGTGGATATCATGTGACCGACCATCTTCCGGAGCTGTTTTCTCTGTGAAACAAAAGTGTAAACTTGAATATAAGGCCAGTTTGAAGAGGGCACGCTTGAATGCATGGCCAGGCCCCACCGATAAGGCCTCCTGGAATAAGGTTAGTAATAGTGAGAAATGTTCCCCATCTATCCTATCTTGTCTCCAGCTAGCTAATTTTGTTGATCATTATAAGCGTGTGTTCAGTGTATTTAATAGTTTTCTTCAGTGTTTTTATTATAAGTTGCTTAAACCGCTTTTACCATACCGTCTCCTGCAGGCTCATGTCCAGCCTGTAGCAATATCTGAAATTCGCCGGGCTTTAAGAAAAATTAAGCGTTCAAATAGCCTTGATGGTGACGGCCTTTCTTACCGATTTTTTGCTTATGATTGTCCTGCTCTATTTAACCATTTACAAATATTTTTCCAGTCTTGCTTAGCACAGTCGCTTGTTCCTGATAGTTTCCTTTGTGGCCGTGTAACGTCTATTCAAAAGCGAGGCAAGGACCCCACGTCATGTATGAATTATCGTCCCATTACAGTATCGTGTTTCTTAAGTAAGTTGCTTGAACATTTGTTACTACCAGAAATTGAGTCGAATTGTGATTTTACGCCTTTTCAATTTGGTTTTCGGAAAAGTTTCGGTTGCTCCCATGCACATCATGTTTTAAGCCGACTCATGAAAGATGCCGTAAAAGCTAAAATGTCTTTATACTGTCTTACTGTTGATATTTCTGGAGCTTTCGACAATATTGTACACTCTCAGGCTCTATTTTCCCTTGCGTCTTCAGGTGTTAATCCTTCCGTACTAAGTTTATTGTCTTCTTGGTATTCAAAGTCTAAAATTCAAGTTACCTGGAATGGCCAAATATCTGACCCGGTAAAAATTAATAAGGGAGTTTGGCAAGGTCCCGTATTGTCTCCTAGTATATTTAAATGCGTGCTTGCATCGTGCCTGCGTCCCCTTAGAAGTTCGGTTTTTTACGGTAATACTGGTTTGTCTTCTATTGCATATGCAGATGACGTTCTTCTTGTTGCCCGGACTCGCCGTGGACTGCTTTCTAATTTTACTATATTAACCAATGAACTATCTAAGATTGGACTGTCAGTTAATGCGTCTAAATGCGAGTTTATTTGTTTTAATAGCCCTTATGCGGTCACTCCATTTGTTACTGGGACTGCAGTTCTACCATGTTCTTCTTTAGTTAGTTGGCTTGGTCTGTGTTTCGGCCCAACACTTTCCGCTACCTGTTCATCCCTAGTGAATCAAGCCGTGAAAAACCTACGCGTCGCTTACGGAAAAATATCCCCAAACAAAAGCCGTTATAACCGCAACGGTTTGTGCATGATTTATAACGCTTATTGCGCCCCTGTGCTTTTGTTTTTATCAGGCATGGCTCATCTGTTTCGTTAGAAAGATCAACATACTCTATGTACGGCTTATTTCAGATATTGCAAATTCCTCCTCCGGCTTCCTAGATGGCACCGAAACAAAAAAATAATTGCTCGATTTGGTTTAGTAGATGTGCCTTCTCGGATTCGGTCTTCCAGTGATGATTTATGTAAAAAGACTGTCAACTTTATTCACGTTTATGACCCTCTGCAGCCTTTTTTCCATATTGATACTGGTTGATTAATCCATATTGTCTTTTATTAGTTTCAATTTTGTATTTCTTCGCTGTTTATCGTATTTGTTTTTGTTTATTTATTCATAATACTCCGTACTTTGTGTTTTTTATACTTTACGGGTAATAAAGTTCATTCATTCATTCATTCATAGTTTGATTCTAGCTAGTCTATCTACTATTTCTATGAGTTTTATTTGTCTATTATAGCTAGTCTATCTACTATTTCTATGAGTCATATGCAAGACGTCATTTTAGAAAAGACGCGCAGTGGCCGATATTATTGTCTATTTCTACCGATATTATATTCTTGCATATGACTCATAGAAATAGTAGATAAACTAGCTAGAATCAAACTTTCACTGCTGAATCTATTAAAAGTATTATTGATTCTAGCTAGTCTATCTACTATTGATTCTATTGACAATAAATTATCGAATTTGCTAGAATAGTATCGCGCAAGCCTTCACAAGATATAATTTCACTAGATATAACTTTATGGCGCAAGCCTTCACTAGAAACAGTGAAAGTTTGATTCTAGCTAGTCTATCTACTATTTCAGTTTGATATATAATATCGGCTAGAGAATGGGTTAGTCTATATCGGCCACTGCGTGTCTTTTCTAAAATGACGTCTTGCATCGGCCACTGCGCGTCTTTTCCAAAATTACGTCTTGCATATGACTCATAGAAATAGTAGATAGACTAGCTAGAATCAAACTTTCACTGTTTCTAGTGAAGGCTTGCGGCCTTGTGCAAAATATTTTCCTCTAGGCCTCTAGGTGGCCGATATTCAAATAGATTTAATAGATATTCTAGAACTCTAGAATATAATATCTACTATTGATTCTAGCTGGTCTAGAATCAATAGTAAGTTTTTAAAATCAATTAGGTGAAAAGATGAAAAGGATACAGCGAATGACGTCTTGCATATGACTCATAGAAATAGTATATAGACTAGCTAGAATCAAACTTTCTTGTATTCTATTTGATTTTAAAAACTTACTATTGATTCTAGACCAGCTAGAATCAATAGTAGATAGACTAGCTAGAATCAATAATTAAATCTATTTGAATGACGAGTCAAACTTTCACTGCTGAATCTATTAAATCTATTTGAATCTAGAATCAAACTTTCACTGCTGAATCTATTAAATGTATTTGAATATCGGCCACGTAGAGGCCTAGAGAAAAATGTCCAGAATCAAAGTTTTATAAAATTTTATTTATATGAGTTTTATTAAACTGTCTTGTATTCTAATTGATTTTAAAAACTTACTATTGATTCTAGACCAGTTAGAATCAATAGTAGATAGACTAGCTAGAATCAATAAAAGTTTAAATAGATTCAGCAGTGAAAGTTTGATTCTAGCTAGTCTATCTACTATTTCTATGAGTCATATGCAAGACAATAATATCGTAGAAATAGACAATAATATCGGCCACTGCGCGTCTTTTCTAAAATGACGTCTTGCATATGACTCATAGAAATAGTAGATAGACTAGATCTCAAATCAGAGATCTAGATGAGTAGATCTCTGACCTAGTAAAGCAAATCCACGAACAGAAATAGTAGAAATTGATAAGAAATAGTAGATAGACTAGCTAGAATCAAACTTTCTTGTATTCTAATTGATTTTATTGTATAAGATATTATTGTCTATTTCTACCGATATTATATTCTTGCATATGACTCATAGAAATAGTAGATAGACTAGCTAGAATCAAACTTTCACTGCTGAATCTATTTAAACTTTTATTGATTCTAGCTAGTCTATCTACTATTGATTCTAACTGGTCTAGAATCAATAGTAAGTTTTTAAAATCAATTAGAATACAAGACAGTTTAATAAAACTCATATAAATAAAATTTTATAAAACTTTGATTCTGGACATTTTTCTCTAGGCCTCTACGTGGCCGATATTCAAATACATTTAATAGATTCAGCAGTGAAAGTTTGATTCTAGATTCAAATAGATTTAATAGATTCAGCAGTGAAAGTTTGACTCGTCATTCAAATAGATTTAATTATTGATTCTAGCTAGTCTATCTACTATTGATTCTAGCTGGTCTAGAATCAATAGTAAGTTTTTAAAATCAAATAGAATACAAGAAAGTTTGATTCTAGCTAGTCTATATACTATTTCTATGAGTCATATGCAAGACGTCATTCGCTGTATCCTTTTCATCTTTTCACCTAATTGATTTTAAAAACTTACTATTGATTCTAGACCAGCTAGAATCAATAGTAGATAGACTAGCTAGAATCAATAATTAAATCTATTTGAATGACGAGTCAAACTTTCACTGCTGAATCTATTAAATCTATTTGAATCTAGAATCAAACTTTCACTGCTGAATCTATTAAATGTATTTGAATATCGGCCACGTAGAGGCCTAGAGAAAAATGTCCAGAATCAAAGTTTTATAAAATTTTATTTATATGAGTTTTATTAAACTGTCTTGTATTCTAATTGATTTTAAAAACTTACTATTGATTCTAGACCAGTTAGAATCAATAGTAGATAGACTAGCTAGAATCAATAAAAGTTTAAATAGATTCAGCAGTGAAAGTTTGATTCTAGCTAGTCTATCTACTATTTCTATGAGTCATATGCAAGAATATAATATCGGTAGAAATAGACAATAATATCTTATACAATAAAATCAATTAGAATACAAGAAAGTTTGATTCTAGCTAGTCTATCTACTATTTCTTATCAATTTCTACTATTTCTGTTCGTGGATTTGCTTTACTAGGTCAGAGATCTACTCATCTAGATCTCTGATTTGAGATCTAGTCTATCTACTATTTCTATGAGTCATATGCAAGACGTCATTTTAGAAAAGACGCGCAGTGGCCGATATTATTGTCTATTTCTACGATATTATTGTCTTGCATATGACTCATAGAAATAGTAGATAGACTAGCTAGAATCAAACTTTCACTGCTGAATCTATTAAAAGTTTTATTGAAGTTTTATTAAACGGGGCGGTGTTCGTGGATTTGCTTACTAGGTCAGAGTTATGGACTTGCATATGAGAATATGCGTATGACTCATAGAAATAGAATCAAACTTTCACTGCTGAATCTATTAAAAGTTTTATTGATTCTAGCTAGTCTATCTACTATTGATTCTAGCTGGTCTAGAATCAATAGATTATAATTCTAGAACCATATGCAAGACGTCACATACGAACTATTGCTATTCTATTGATTCTATTAGAATAAAACAGAAAGTTTCATTCTAGATTCAAATAGATTTGAATCTATTTATTGAATAGTGAAAAAGTCTTTTCTAAAATGATATCTTGCATATGACTCATAGAAATAGTCAATAGACTAGCTAGAATCAAAATATTTTGCACAAGGACTTGCATATGAGAATATGCGTATGACTCATAGAAATAGAATCAAACTTTCACTGCTGAATCTATTAAAAGTTTTATTGATTCTAGCTAGTCTATCTACTATTGATTCTAGCTGGTCTAGAATCAATAGTAAGTTTTTAAAATCAATTAGAATACAAGAAAGTTTGATTCTAGCTAGTCTATCTACTATTTCTATGAGTCATATGCAAGACGTCATTTTAGAAAAGACGCGCAGTGGCCGATATTATTGTCTATTTAATAGACAATAATATCTTGTATATCGGAATAGTAGATAGTTTGATTCTAGCTAGTCTATCTACTATTTCTATGAGTTTTATTTGTCTATTCTAGCTAGTCTATCTACTATTTCTATGAGTCATATGCAAGACGAAATTTTAGAAAAGACGCGCAGTGGCCGATATTATTGTCTATTTCTACCGATATTATATTCTTGCATATGACTCATAGAAATAGTAGATAGACTAGCTAGAATCAAACTTTCACTGCTGAAACTATTAAAAGTTTTATTGATTCTAGCTAGTCTATCTACTATTGATTATATTGACAATAGATTATCGAATTTGCTAGAATAGTATCGCGCAAGCCTTCACTAGATATAATTTCACTAGATATAACTTTATGGCGCAAGCCTTCACTAGAAACAGTGAAAGTTTGATTCTAGCTAGTCTATCTACTATTTCAGTTTGATATATAATATCGGCTAGAGAATGGGTTAGTCTATATCGGCCACTGCGCGTCTTTTCTAAAACGACGTCTTGCATATGACTCATAGAAATAGTAGATAGACTAGCTAGAATCAAACTTTCACTGTTTCTAGTGAAAGCTTGCGGCCTTGTGCAAAATATTTTCCTCTAGGCCTCTAGGTGGCCGATATTCAAATAGATTTAATAGATATTCTAGAACTATAGAATATAATATCTACTATTGATTCTAGCTGGTCTAGAATCAATAATAAGTTTTTAAAATCAATTAGATGAAAAAATGAAAAGGATACAGCGAATGACGTCTTGCATATGACTCATAGAAATAGTAGATAGACTAGCTAGAATCAAACTTTCTTGTATTCTAATTGATTTTAAAAACTTACTATTGATTCTAGACCAGCTAGAATCAATAGTAGATAGGCTAGCTAGAATCAATAATTAAATCTATTTGAATGACGAATCAAACTTTCACTGCTGAATCTATTAAATCTAGTTGAATCTAGAATCAAACTTTCACTGCTGAATCTATTAAATCTATTTGTATATCGGCCACCTAGAGGCCTAGAGGAAAATGTCCAGAATCAAAGTTTTATAAAATTTTATTTCTATGAGTTTTATTAAACTTTCTTGTATTCTAATTGATTTTAAAAACTTACTATTGATTCCAGACCAGCTAGAATCAATAGTAGATTGACTAGCTAGAATCAATAAAACTTTAATAGATTCAGCAGTGAAAGTTTGATTCTAGCTAGTCTATCTACTATTTCTATGAGTCATATGCAAGAATATAATATCGGTAGAAATAGACAATAATATCGGCCACTGCGCGTCTTTTCTAAAATGACGTCTTGCATATGACTTTTAAAGTACTTTTAAAGTCATTAGAAAAAAAAATAAAATTTTTTCAGCTATGAATCTAGTAAGCAAGAGTCATATGCAAGACGTCATTTTAGAAAAGACGCGCAGTGGCCGATATTATTGTCTATTTAATAGACAATAATATCTTATACAATAAAATCAATTAGAATACAAGAAAGTTTGATTCTAGCTAGTCTATCTACTATTGATTCTATTGACAATAGATTATCGAATTTGCTAGAATAGTATCGCGCAAGCCTTCACTAGATATAATTTCACTAGATATAACTTTATGGCGCAAGCCTTCACTAGATACAGTGAAAGTTTGATTCTAGCTAGTCTATCTACTATTTCAGTTTGATATATAATATCGGCTAGAGAATGGGTTAGTCTATATCGGCCACTGCGCGTCTTTTCTAAAACGACGTCTTGCATATGACTCATAGAAATAGTAGATAGACTAGCTAGAATCAAACTTTCACTGTTTCTAGTGAAAGCTTGCGGCCTTGTGCAAAATATTTTCCTCTAGGCCTCTAGGTGGCCGATATTCAAATAGATTTAATAGATATTCTAGAACTATAGAATATAATATCTACTATTGATTCTAGCTGGTCTAGAATCAATAATAAGTTTTTAAAATCAATTAGATGAAAAAATGAAAAGGATACAGCGAATGACGTCTTGCATATGACTCATAGAAATAGTAGATAGACTAGCTAGAATCAAACTTTCTTGTATTCTAATTGATTTTAAAAACTTACTATTGATTCTAGACCAGCTAGAATCAATAGTAGATAGGCTAGCTAGAATCAATAATTAAATCTATTTGAATGACGAATCAAACTTTCACTGCTGAATCTATTAAATCTAGTTGAATCTAGAATCAAACTTTCACTGCTGAATCTATTAAATCTATTTGTATATCGGCCACCTAGAGGCCTAGAGGAAAATGTCCAGAATCAAAGTTTTATAAAATTTTATTTCTATGAGTTTTATTAAACTTTCTTGTATTCTAATTGATTTTAAAAACTTACTATTGATTCCAGACCAGCTAGAATCAATAGTAGATTGACTAGCTAGAATCAATAAAACTTTTAATAGATTCAGCAGTGAAAGTTTGATTCTAGCTAGTCTATCTACTATTTCTATGAGTCATATGCAAGAATATAATATCGGTAGAAATAGACAATAATATCGGCCACTGCGCGTCTTTTCTAAAATGACGTCTTGCATATGACTTTTAAAGTACTTTTAAAGTCATTAGAAAAAAAAATAAAATTTTTTCAGCTATGAATCTAGTAAGCAAGAGTCATATGCAAGACGTCATTTTAGAAAAGACGCGCAGTGGCCGATATTATTGTCTATTTAATAGACAATAATATCTTATACAATAAAATCAATTAGAATACAAGAAAGTTTGATTCTAGCTAGTCTATCTACTATTGATTCTATTGACAATAGATTATCGAATTTGCTAGAATAGTATCGCGCAAGCCTTCACTAGATATAATTTCACTAGATATAACTTTATGGCGCAAGCCTTCACTAGATACAGTGAAAGTTTGATTCTAGCTAGTCTATCTACTATTTCAGTTTGATATATAATATCGGCTAGAGAATGGGTTAGTCTATATCGGCCACTGCGCGTCTTTTCTAAAATGACGTCTTGCATCGGCCACTGCGCGTCTTTTCTAAAATGACGTCTTGCATATGACTCATAGAAATAGTAGATAGACTAGCTAGAATCAAACTTTCACTGTTTCTAGTGAAGGCTTGCGGCCTTGTGCAAATTATTTTCCTCTAGGCCTCTAGGTGGCCGATATTCAAATAGATTTAATACATATTCTAGAACTCTAGAATATAATATCTACTATTGATTCTAGCTGGTCTAGAATCAATAGTAAGTCTTTAAAATCAATTAGATGAAAAGATGAAAAGGATACAGCGAATGACGTCTTGCATTTGACTCATAGACATAGTAGATAGACTAGCTAGAATCAAACTTTCTTGTATTCTAATTGATTTTAAAAACTTACTATTGATTCTAGACCAGCTAGAATCAATAGTAGATAGACTAGCTAGAATCAATAATTAAGTCTATTTGAATGACGAATCAAACTTTCACTGTTGAATCTATTAAATCTATTTGAATATAGAATCAAACTTTCACTGCTGAATCTATTAAATCTATTTGAATATCGGCCACCTAGAAGCCTAGAGGAAAATGTCCAGAATCAAAGTTTTATAAAATTTTATTTCTATGAGTTTTATTAAACTTTCTTGTATTCTAATTGATTTTAAAAACTTACTATTGATTCTAAACCAGCTAGAATCAATAGTAGATAGACTAGCTAGAATCAATAAAACTTTTAATAGATTCAGCAGTGAAAGTTTGATTCTAGCTAATCTATCTACTATTTCTTATCAATTTCTACTATTTCTGTTCGTGGATTTGCTTACTAGGTCAGAGATCTACTCATCTAGATCTCTAGATGAGATCTAGTCTATCTACTATTTCTATGAGTCATATGCAAGACGTCATTTTAGAAAAGACGCACAGTGGCCGATATTATTGTCTATTTCTACGATATTATTGTCTTGCATATGACTCATAGAAATAGTAGATAGACTAGCTAGAATCAAACTTTCACTGCTGAATCTATTAAAAGTTTTATTGAAGTTTTATTAAACGGGGCGGTGTTTGTGGATTTGCTTACTAGGTCAGAGTTATGGACTTGCATATGAGAATATGCGTATGACTCATAGAAATAGAATCAAACTTTCACTGCTGAATCTATTAAAAGTTTTATTGATTCTAGCTAGTCTATCTACTATTGATTCTAGCTGGTCTAGAATCAATAGATTAGAATTCTATAACCATATGCAAGACGTCACATACGAACTAGTGCTATTCTATTGATTCTATTAGAATGAAACAGAAAGTTTGATTCTAGATTCAAATAGATTTGAATCTATTTATTGAATAGTGAAAAAGTCTTTTCTAAAATGACGTCTTGCATATGACTCATAGAAATAGTAGATAGACTAGCTAGAAACAAAATATTTTGCACAAGGACTTGCATATGAGAATATGCGTATGACTCATAGAAATAGAATCAAACTTTCACTGCTGAATCTATTAAAAGTTTTATTGATTCTAGCTAGTCCATCTACTATTGATTCTAGCTGGTCTAGAATCAATAGTAAGTTTTTAAAATCAATTTGAATACAAGAAAGTTTGATTCTAGCTAGTCTATCTACTATTTCTATGAGTCATATGCAAGACGTCATTTTAGAAAAGACGCGCAGTGGCCGATATTATTGTCTATTTAATAGACAATAATATCTTGTATATCGGAATAGTAGATAGTTTGATTCTAGCTAGTCTGTCTACTATTTCTATGAGTTTTATTTGTCTATTCTAGCTAGTCTATCTACTATGTCTATGAGTCATATGCAAGACGTCATTTTAGAAAAGACGCGCAGTGGCCGATATTATTGTCTATTTCTACCGATATTATATTCTTGCATATGACTCATAGAAATAGTAGATAGACTAGCTAGAATCAAACTTTCACTGCTGAATCTATTAAAAGTTTTATTGATTCTAGCTAGTCTATCTACTATTGATTCTATTGACAATAGATTATCGAATTTGCTAGAATAGTATCGCGCAAGCCTTCACTAGATATAATTTCACCAGATATAACTTTATGGCGCAAGCTTTCACTAGAAACAGTGAAAGTTTGATTCTAGCTAGTCTATCTACTATTTCAGTTTGATATATAATATCGGCTAGAGAATGGGTTAGTCTATATCGGCCACTGCGCGTCTTTTCTAAAATGACTTCTTGCATCGGCCACTGCGCGTGTTTTCTAAAATGACGTCTTGCTAATGACTCATAGAAATAGTAGATAGACTAGCTAGAGTCAAACTTTCACTGTTTCTAGTGAAGGCTTGCGGCCTTATGCAAATATTTTCCTCTAGGCCTCTAGGTGGCCGATATTCAAATAGATTTAATAGATATTCTAGAACTCTAGAATATAATATCTACTATTGATTCTAGCTGGTCTAGAATCAATAGTAAGTTTTTAAAATCAATTAGATGAAAAGATGAAAAGGATACAGCGAATGACGTCTTTTATATGACTCATAGAAATAGTAGATAGACTAGCTAGAATCAAACTTTCTTGTATTCTAATTGATTTTAAAAACTTACTATTGATTCTAGACCAGCTAGAATCAATAGTAGATAGACTAGCTAGAATCAATATAACTTTTAATAGATTCAGCAGTGAAAGTTTGATTCTAGCTAGTCAATCGACTATTTCTATGAGTCATATGCAAGAATATAATATCGGTAGAAATAGACAATAATATCGGCCACTGCGCGTCTCTTCTAAAATGACGTCTTGCATATGACTCCGTTTAATAAATGACTTTTAAAGTCATTAGAAAAAAAATAAAATTTTTTCAGCTATGAATCTAGTAAGCAAGAGTCATATGCAAGACGTCATTTTAGAAAAGACGCGCAGTGGCCGATATTATTGTCTATTTAATAGACAATAATATCTTATACAATAAAATCAATTAGAATACAAGAAAGTTTGATTCTAGCTAGTCTATCTACTATTTCTTATCAATTTCTACTATTTCTGTTCGTGGATTTGCTTACTAGGTCAGAGATCTACTCATCTAGATCTCTAGATGAGATCTAGTCTATCTACTATTTCTATGAGTCATATGCAAGACGTCATTTCAGAAAAGACGCGCAGTGGCCGATATTATTGTCTATTTCTACGATATTATTGTCTTGCATATGACTCATAGAAATAGTAGATAGACTAGCTAGAATCAAACTTTCACTGCTGAATCTATTAAAAGTTTTATTGAAGTCTTATTAAACGGGGCGGTGTTCGTGGATTTGCTTACTAGGTCAGAGTTATTGACTTGCATATGAGAATATGCGTATGACTCATAGAAATAGAATCAAACTTTCACTGCTGAATCTATTAAAAGTTTTATTGATTCTAGCTAGTCCATCTACTATTGATTTTAGCTGGTCTAGAATCAATAGATTAGAATTCTAGAACCATATGCAAGACGTCACATACGAACTAGTGCTATTCTATTGATTCTATTAGAATCAAACAGAAAGTTTGATATTAGATTCAAATAGATTTGAATCTATTTATTGAATAGTGAAGTCTTTTCTAAAATGACGTCTTGCATATGACTCATAGAAATAGTAGATAGACTAGCTAGAATCAAAATATTTTGCACAAGGACTTGCATATGAGAATATGCGTATGACTCATAGAAATAGAATCAAACTTTCACTGCTGAATCTATTAAAAGTTTTATTGATTCTAGCTAGTCTATCTACTATTGATTCTAGCTGGTCTAGAATCAATAGTAAGTTTTTAAAATCAATTAGAATACCAGAAAGTTTGATTCTAGCTAGTCTATCTACTATTTCTATGAGTCATATGCAAGACGTCATTCGCTGTATCCTTTTCATCTTTTCATCTAATTGATTTTAAAAACTTACTATTGATTCTAGACCAGCTAGAATCAATAGTAGATATTATATTCTAGAGTTCTAGAATATCTATTAAATCTATTTGAATATCGGCCACCTAGAGGCCTAGAGGAAAATATTTTGCACAAGGCCGCAAGCCTTCACTAGAAACAGTGAAAGTTTAATTCTAGCTAGTCTATCTACTATTTCTATGAGTCATATGCAAGACGTCATTTAGAAAAGACGCGCAGTGGCCGATGCAAGACGTCATTTTAGAAAAGACGCGCAGTGGCCGATATAGACTAACCCATTCTCTAGCCGATATTATATATAAAACTGAAATAGTAGATAGACTAGCTATTTAGTCATTTGTTAAACGGAGTCATATGCAAGACGTCATTCGCTGTATCCTTTTCATCTTTTCATCTAATTGATTTTAAAAACTTACTTTTGATTCTAGACCAGCTAGAATCAATAGTAGATATTATATTCTAGAGTTCTAGAATATCTATTAAATCTATTTGAATATCGGCCACCTAGAGGCCTAGAGGAAAATATTTTGCACAAGGCCACAAGCCTTCACTAGAAACAGTGAAAGTTTGATTCTAGCTAGTCTATCTACTATTTCTATGAGTCATATGCAAGACGTCATTTTAGAAAAGACGCGCAGTGGCCGATGCAAGACGTCATTTTAGAAAAGACGCGCAGTGGCCGATATAGACTAACCCATTCTCTAGCCGATATTATATATAAAACTGAAATAGTAGATAGACTAGCTAGAATCAAACTTTCACTGTTTCTAGTGAAGGCTTGCGCCATAAAGTTATATCTAGTGAAATTATATCTAGTGAAGGCTTGCGCGATACTATTCTTGATACTAGATTCATATCTGAAAAAATTTTATTTTTTTTTCTAATGACTTTAAAAGTCATTTATTAAACTGAGTCATATGCAAGACGTCATTTTAGAAAAGACGCGCAGTGGCCGATACTATTGTCTATTTCTACCGATATTATATTCTTGCATATGACTCATAGAAATAGTAGATAGACTAGCTAGAATCAAACTTTCACTGCTGATTCTATTAAAAGTTTTATTGATTCTAGCTAGTCTATCTACTATTGATTCTAGCTGGTCTAGAATCAATAGTAAGTTTTTAAAATCAATTAGAATACAAGAAAGTTTAATAAAACTCATAAAAATAAAATTTTTTAAAACTTTGATTCTGGACATTTTCCTCTAGGCCTCTAGGTGGCCGATATTCAAATAGATTTAATAGATTCAGCAGTGAAAGTTTGATTCTAGATTCAAATAGATTTAATAGATTCAGCAGTGAAAGTTTGATTCGTCATTCAAATAGATTTAATTATTGATTCTAGCTAGTCTATCTACTATTGATTCTAGCTTGA
>NW_027063376.1:0-36936 GCF_032884065.1 Artemia franciscana | reverse complement strand
AATAGTCTAATATCTTCATTTTTTCCACAGACGTAGCTATTACCCCCGAAAACTAAAACTTTTGAAATAGGAAAAGAGCCTTTAATCACATTCTTAACCATTTGCAATCATAAAATAGTCTAATATCTTCATTTTCTCCACAGACGTAGCTATTACCCCCGGAAAGTAAAACTTTTGAAATAGGAAAAGAGCCTTTAATCACATTCTTTACCATATGCAATCATAAAATAGTCTATTATCTTCATTTTTTCAACAGACATAGCTATTACCCCCGAAAACTAAAACTTTTGAAATAGGAAAAGAGCCTTTAGTCACATTCTTTACCATTTGCAATCATAAAATAGTCTAATATCTTCATTTTTTCCACAGACATATCTATTACCCCGGAAAACTAAACGTTTTGAAATAGGAAAAGAGCCTTTAATCACATTCTTTACCATGTGCAATCATAAAATAGTCTAATATCTTCATTTTTTCACAGACATAGCTATTACCCCCGAAAACTAAAACTTTTGAAATAGGAAAAAAGCCATTAATCACATTCTTTACCATTTGCAATCATAAAATAGTCTAATATCTTCATTTTTTCCACAGATGTAGCTATTACCCCCGAAAACTAAAACTTTTGAAGCAGTTAAAAAGCCTTTAATCACATTCTTTACCATTTGCAATCAGAAAATAGTCTAATATCCCCCGAAAACTAAAACTTTTGAAATAGGAAAAGAGCATTTAATCACATTTTTTACCATCTGCAATCATAAAATAGTCTAATATCTTCATTTTTTTCCACAGACATAGCTATTAACCCCGTAAACTAAAACTTTTGAAATAGGAAAAGAGCCTTTAATCACATTCTTTACCATTTGCAATCATAAAATAGTCTAATATCTTCATTTTTTCCACAGACGTAGCTATTACCCCGAAAACTAAAACTTTTGAATTAGGAAAAGAGCCTTTAATCACATTCTTTACCATTTGCAATTATAGAATAGTCCAATATCTTCATTTTTTACGCAGACGTAGCTATTACCCCCGAAAACTAAAACTTTTGAAATAGGAAAGAGCCTTTAATCACATTCTTTACCATGTGCAATCATAAAATAGTCTAATATCTTCATTTTCTCCACAGACGTAGCTATTACCTTCGAAAACTAAAACTTTTGAAATAGGAAAAGAGCCTTTAATCACATTCTTTACCATGTGCAATAATAAAATAGTCTAATATCATCATTTTTTACGCAGACGTAGCTATTACCCCCGAAAACTAAAACTTTTGAAATAGGAAAAGAGCCTTTAATCACATTCTTTACCATGTGCAATCATAAAATAGTCTAATATCTTCATTTTTTCCACAGATGTAGCTATTACCTTCGAAAACTAAAACTTTTGAAATAGGAAAAGAGGCTTTAATCACATTCTTTACCATGTGTAATCATAAAATAGTATAATATCATCATTTTTTCCACGGACGTAGCTATTACCCCCGAAAACTAAAATTTTTGAAATAGGAAAAGAGCCTTTAATCACATTCTTTACCATTTGCAATCATAAATAGTCTAATATCTTAATTTTTTCCACAGACGTAGCTATTACCCTCGAAAACTAAAACTTTTGAAATAGGAAAAGAGCCTTTAATCACACTCTTTACCATTTGCAATCATAAAAAAGTCTAATATCTTCATTTTTTCCACAGACGTAGCTATTACCCCCGAAAACTAAAACTTTTCAAATAGGAAAAGAGCCTTTAATCACATTCTTTACCATTTGCAATCATAAAATAGTCTAATATCTTCATTTTTTCCATGGACGTAGCTATTACCCCCGAAAACTAAAACTTTTGAAATAGGAAAAGAGCCTTTAATCACATTCTTTACCATTTACAATCATAAAATATTCTAATATCTTCATTTTTTCCACAGACGTAGCTATTACCCCCGAAAACTAAAACTTTTGAAATAGGAAAAGAGCCTTTAATCATATTCTTTACCATTTGCAATCATAAAATAGTCTAATATCTTCATTTTTTCCACAGACGTAGCTATTACCCCCGAAAACTAAAACTTTTGAAATAGGAAAAGAGCCTTTAATCACATTCTTTACTATATGCAATCATAAAATAGTCTAATATTTTCATTTTTTCCGGGGACTTAGCTATTACCCTCGAAAACTAAAACTTTTGAAATAGGAAAAGAGCCTTTGATCACATTCTTTACCATTTGCAATCATAAAATAGTCTAATATCTTCATTTTTTCCACAGACATAGCTATTACCCTCGATACTAAAACTTTTGAAATAGGAAAAGAGCCTTTAATCACATTCTTTACCATTTGCAATCATAAAATAGTCTAATATCTTCATTTTTTCCACAGACTTAGCTATTACCCCCGAAAACTAAAACTTTTGAAATAGGAAAAGAGCCTTTAATCGCATTCTTTAAAATGTGCAATCATAAATTGGTCTAATGTCTTCATTTTTTCCACAGACATAGCTATTACCCACGGAAAATAAAACTTTTGAAATAGGAAAAGAGCCTTTAATCACATTCTTTACCATGTGCAATCATAAAATAGTCTAATATCTTCATTTTTTCCACGGACGTAGTTATTACCCCCGGAAACTAAAACTTTTGAAATAGGAAAAGAGCCTTAAAATCAAATTCATTACAATTTGCAATCATAAAATAGTCCAATATCTTAATTTTTTCCACAGACGTAGCTATTACCCTCGAAAACTAAAACTTTTGAAATAGGAAAAGAGCCTTTAATCAAATTCTTTACCATTTGCAATCATAAAATAGTCTAATATCTTTATTTTTTCCACAGACGTAGCTATTACCCCCGAAAACTAAAACTTTTGAAATAGGAAAAGAGCCTTAAATCACATTCTTTACCATTTGCAATCATAAAATAGTCTAATATCTTCATTTTTTCCACGGATGTAGCTATTACCCCCGTAAACTAAAACTTTTGAAATAGGAAAAGAGCCTTTAATCACATTCTTTACCATTTGCAATAATAAAATAGTCCAATATCTTAATTTTTTCCACAGACGTAGCTATTACCCTCGAAAACTAAAACTTTTGAAATAGGAAAAGAGCCTTTAATCAAATTCTTTACCATTTGCAATCATAAAATAGTCTAATATCTTCATTTTTTCCACAGACGTAGCTATTACTCCCGAAAACTAAAACTTTTGTAATAGGAAAAGAGCCTTAAATCACATTCTTTACCATTTGCAATCATAAAATAGTCTAATATCTTCATTTTTTCCACAGACGTAGCTATTACCACGGAAAATTGAAACTTTTGAAATAGGAAAAGAGCCTTTAATCACATTCTTTACCATTTGCAATCATAAAATAGTCTAATATCTTCATTTTTTCCACAGACATAGCTATTACCCTCAAAAACTAAAACTTTTGAAATAGGAAAAGAGCCTTTAATCACATTCTTTACCATTTGCAATCATAAAATAGTCTAATATCTTCATTTTTTCCACAGACGTAGCTATTACCCCCGAAAACTAAAACTTTTGAAATAGGAAAAGAGCCTTTAATCACATTCTTTACCATTTGCAATCATAAAATAGTCTAATATCTTCATTTTTTCCACGGACTTAGCTATTACCCCCGAAAACTAAAACTTTTGAATTAGGAAAAGAGTCGGTAACCACATTCTTTACCATTTGCAATCATAAAACAGTCTAATATCTTCATTTTTTCCACAGACGTAGCTATTACCCCCGAAAAATAAAACTTTTGAAATAGGAAAAGAGCCTTAATCACATTCTTTACCATGTGCAATCATACAATAGTCTAATATCTTCATTTTTTCCACAGACGTAGCTATTACCCCCGAAAACTAAAACTTTTGAAATAGGAAAAGAGCCTTTAGTCACATTCTTTACCATTTGCAATCATAAAATAGTCTAATATCTTCAGTTTTTCCACAGACGTAGCTATTACCCTCGAAAACTAAAACTTTTGATAATCACATTCTTTACCATGTGCAATCATACAATAGTCTAATATCTTCATTTTTTCCACAGACGTAGCTATTACCCCCGAAAACTAAAACTTTTGAAATAGGAAAAGAGCCTTTAGTCACATTCTTTACCATTTGCAATCATAAAATAGTCTAATATCTTCAGTTTTTCCACAGACGTAGCTATTACCCTCGAAAACTAAAACTTTTGAAATAGGAAAAGAGCCTTTGATCACATTCTTTACCTTTTGCAATCATAAAATAATCTAATATCTTCCTTTTTTCCACAGGCATAGCTATTACCCTCGAAAACTAAAACTTTTGAAATAGGAAAAGAGCCTTTAATCATATTCTTTATCATGTGCAATCATAAAATAGTCTAATATCTTCATTTTTTCCACAGAAGTAGCTATTACCCCCGAAAAAACCAAAACTTTTGAAATAGGAAAAGAGCCTTTAATCTTATTCTTTATCATGTGCAATCATAAAATAGTCTAATATCTTCATGTTTTCCCCAGACGTAGCTATTACCCCCGAAAACTAAAATTTTTGAAATAGGAAAAGAGCCTAAATCACATTCTTTACCATGTGCAATCGTAAAATAGTCGAATAAATTCATTTTTTCCACAGACGTAGCTATTACCCCCGAAAACTAAAACTTTTGAAATAGGAAAAGAGCCTTTAATCACATTCTTTACCATTTGCAATCATAAAATAGTCTAATATCTTCATTTTTTTCCACGGACTTAGCTATTAACCCCGAAAACTAAAACTTTTGAATTAGGAAAAGAGTCTGTAACCACATTCTTTACCATTTGCATTCATAAAATAGTCTAATATCTTCATTTTTTCCACAGACGTAGCTATTACCCCCGAAAACTAAAACTTTTGAAATAGGAAAAGAGCCTTTAATCACATTCTTTACCATTTGCAATCATAAAATAATCTAATATCTTCATTTTTACCACAGACATAGCTATTACCCTCGAAAACAAAAACTTTTGAAATAGGGAAAGAGCCTTTAATCACATTCTTTACCATATGCAATCATAAAATAGTCTAATATCTTCATTTTTTCCACAGACTTAGCTACTACCTCCGAACACTAAAACTTTTGAAATAGGAAAAGAGCCTTTAATCACATTCTTTACCATGTGCAATCATAAAATAGTCTAATATCTTCATTTTTTCCACGGACGTAGCTATTACCCCCGAAAACTAAATTTTTGAAATAGGAAAAGAGCCTTTAGTCACATTCTTTACCATTTGCAATCATAAAATAGTCTAATATCTTCATTTTTTCAACAGACATAGCTATTACCCCGGAAAACTAGAACTTTTGAAATAGGAAAAGATCCTTTAATCACCATTCTTTACCATGTGCAATCATAAAATAGTCTAATATCTTCATTTTTTCCACAGACGTAGCTACTACCCCCGAAAACTAAAACTTTTGAAATAGGAAAAGAGCATTTAATCACATTCTTTACCATGTGCAATCATAAAATAGTCTAATATCTTCATTTTTTTCACAAACATAGCTATTATCCCGAAAACTAAAACTTTTGAAATAAGAAAAGAGCCTTTAATCACATTCTTTACCATATGCAATCATAAAATAGTCTAATATCTTCATTTTTAGGAAAAGAGCCTTTAATCACATTCTTTACCATGTGCAATCATAAAATAGTCTAATATCTTCATTTTTTCCACAGAAGTAGCTATTACCCTCGAAAACTAAAACTTTTGAAATAGGAAAAGAGCCTTTAATCACATTCTTTACCATATGCAATCATAAAATAGTCTAATATTTTCATTTTTTCCACAGATGCAGCTATTACCCTCGAAAACTAAAACTTTTGAAATAGGAAAAGAGCCTTTAATCACATTCTTTACCATGTGCAATCATAAAATAGTCTAATATCTTCATTTTTTCCACAGACGTAGCTATTAACCTCGAAAACTAAAAATTTTGAAATAGGAAAAGAGCCTTTAATCACATTCTTTACCATTTGCAATCATAAAATAGTCTAATATCTTCATATTTGCCACAGGCATAACTATTACCCTCGAAAACTACAACTTTTGAAATAGGAAAAGAGCCTTTAATCACATTCTTTACCATGTGCAATCATAAAATAGTCTAATGTCTTCATTTTTTCCACCGACGTAGCTATTACACCCGAAAACTAAAACTTTTGAAATAGGAAAAGAGCCTTTAATTACATTCTTTACCATGTGCAATCATAAAATAGTCTAATATCTTCATTTTTTCCACAGACATAGCTATTACCCTCGAAAACTAAAACTTTTGAAATAGGAAAAGAGCCTTTAATCACATTCTTTACCATGTGCAATCATAAAATAGTCTAATATCTTCATTTTTTCCACAGACGTAGCTACTACCCCCGAAAACTAAAACTTTTGAAATAGGAAAAGAGCCTTTAATCACATTCTTTACCATGTGCAATCATAAAATAGTCTAATATCTTCTTTTTCCACGAACGTAGCTATTACCCCGAAAACTAAAACTTTGATATAGGAAAAGAGCCTTTAATCACATTCTTTACCATGTGCAATCATAAAATAGTCTAGTATCTTCATTTTTTCCACAGACTTAGCTATTACCCCCGAAAACTAAAACTTTTGAAATAGGAAAAGAGCCTTTAATCACATTCTTTACCATGTGCAATCATAAAATGGTGTAATATCTTCATTTTTTCCACGGACGTAGCTATTACCCCGAAAACTAAAACTTTTGAAATAGGAAAAGAGCCTTTAATCTTATTCTTTACCATGTGCAATCATAAAATAGTCTAATATCTTCATTTTTTCCACAGACGTAGCTATTACCCCCGAAAACTAAAACTTTTGAAATAGGAAAAGAGCCTTTAATCACATTCTTTACCATTTGCAATCATAATATAGTCTAATATCTTCATTTTTTCCACGGACTTAGCTATTACCCTCGAAAACTAAAACTTTTGAATAGGAAAAGAGCCTTTAATCACATTCTTTACCATTGCAATCATAAAATAGTCTAATATCTTCATTTTTTCCACAGACTTAGCTATTAGCCGAAAACTAAAACTTTTGAAATAGGAAAAGAGCCTTTAATCACATTCTTTACCATGTGCAATCATAAAATAGTCTAATATCTTCATTTTTTCCACGGACATAGCTATTACCCCCGAAAACTAAAACTTTTGAAATAGGAAAAGAGCCTTTAATCACATTCTTTACCATGTGCAATCATAAAATAGTCTAATATCTTCATTTTTTCAACAGACGTAGCTATTACCCCAAAAACTAAAACTTTTGAAATAGGAAAATGTCTTTAATCACATTCTTTACCATGTGCAATCATAAAATAGTCTAATATCTTCATTTTTTCCACAGACGTAGCTATTACCCCCGAAAACTAAAACTTTTGAAATAGGAAAAGAGCCTTTAATCACATTCTTTACCATGTGCAATCATAAAATAGTCTAATATCTTCATTTTTTGCACAGACATAGCTATTACCCCGAAAACTAAAACTTTTGAAATAGGAAAAGAGCCTTTAATCACGTTCTTTACCATATGCAATCATAAAATAGTCTAATATCTTCATTTTTTCCACAGACGTAGCTATTACCCCTCGAAAACTAAAACTTTTGAAATAGGAAAAGAGCCTTTAATCACATTCTTTACCATGTGCAATCATAAAATAGTCTAATATCTTCATTTTTTCCACAGACATTGCTATTACCCTCGAAAACTAAAACTTTTGAAATAGGAAAAGAGCCTTTAATCACATTCTTTACCATTGCAATCATAAAATAGTCTAATATCTTCATTTTTTTTACAGACGTAGCTATTACCCTCGAAAACTAAAACTTTTGAAATAGGAAAAGAGCCTTTAATCACATTCTTTACCATGTGCAATCATAAAATAGTCTAATATCTTCATTTTTTCCACAGACATAGCTATTACCCCGAAAACTAAAACTTTTGAATAGGAAAAGAGCCTTTAATCACATTCTTTACCATTTGCAATCATAAAATAGTCTAATATCTTATTTTTTCCACAGACGTAGCTATTACCCCGAAAACTAAAACTTTTGAAATAGGAAAAGAGCCTTTAATCACATTCTTTACCATTTGCAATCATAAAATAGTATAATATCTTCATTTTTTCCACAGACGTAGCTATTACCCCCGAAAACTAAAACTTTTGAAATAGGAAAAGAGCCTTTAATCACATTCTTTACCATGTGCAATCATAAAATAGTCTAATATCTTCATTTTTTCCACGGACGTAGCTATTACCCCCGAAAACTAAAACTTTTGAAATAGGAAAAGAGCCTTTAATCACATTCTTTACCATTTGCAATCATAAAATAGTCTAATATCTTCATTTTTTCCACAGACGTAGCTATTACCCCCGAAAACTAAAACTTTTGAAATAGGAAAAGAGCCTTTAATCACATTCTTTACCATGTGCAATCATAAAATAGTCTAATATCTTCATTTTTTCCACAGACGTAGCTATTACCCCCGAAAACTAAAACTTTTGAAATAGGAAAAGAGCCTTTAATCACATTCTTTACCATGTGCAATCATAAAATAGTCTAATATCTTCATTTTTTCCACAGACATAGCTATTACCCCCGAAAACTAAAACTTTTGAAATAGGAAAAGAGCCTTTAATCACATTCTTTACCATGTGCAATCATAAAATAGTCTAATATCTTCATTTTTTCCACAGACGTAGCTATTACCCCCGAAAACTAAAACTTTTGAAATAGGAAAAGAGCCTTTAATCACATTCTTTACCATTTGCAATCATAAAATAGTCTAATATCTTCATTTTTTCCACAGACAAAGCTATTACCCCGAAAACTAAAACTTTTGAAATAGGAAAAGAGCCTTTAATCACATTCTTTACCATTGCAATCATAAAATAGTCTAATATCTTCATTTTTTCCACAGACGTAGCTATTACCCCCGAAAACTAAAACTTTTGAAATAGGAAAAGAGCCTTTAATCACATTCTTTACCATTGCAATCATAAAATAGTCTAATATCTTCATTTTTTCCACAGACGTAGCTATTACCCCGAAAACTAAAACTTTTGAAATAAGAAAAGAGCCTTTAATCACATTCTTTACCATTGCAATCATAAAATAGTCTAATATCTTCATTTTTTCCACAGACGTAGCTATACCCCCGAAAACTAAAACTTTTGAAATAGGAAAAGAGCCTTTAATCACATTCTTTACCATTGCAATCATAAAATAGTCTAATATCTTCATTTTTTCCACAGACGTAGCTATTACCCCCGAAAACTAAAACTTTTGAAATAGGAAAAGAGCCTTTAATCACATTCTTTACCATTGCAATCATAAAATAGTCTAATATCTTCATTTTTTCCACAGACGTAGCTATTACCCCCGAAAACTAAAACTTTTGAAATAGGAAAAGAGCCTTTAATCACATTCTTAACCATTGCAATCATAAAATAGTCTAATATCTTCATTTTTTCCACAGACGTAGCTATTACCCCCGAAAACTAAAACTTTTGAAATAGGAAAAGAGCCTTTAATCACATTCTTTACCATATGCAATCATAAAATAGTCTAATATCTTCATTTTTTCACAGACATAGCTATTACCCCCGAAAACTAAAACTTTTGAAATAGGAAAAGAGCCTTTAATCACATTCTTTACCATGTGCAATCATAAAATAGTCTAATATCTTCATTTTTTCCACAGACGTAGCTATTACCCCCGAAAACTAAAACTTTTGAAATAGGAAAAGAGCCTTTAATCACATTCTTTACCATGTGCAATCATAAAATAGTCTAATATCTTCATTTTTTCCACAGACGTAGCTATTACCCTCGAAAACTAAAACTTTTGAAATAGGAAAAGAGCCTTTAATCACATTCTTTACCATGTGCAATCATAAAATAGTCTAATATCTTCATTTTTTCCACAGACGTAGCTATTACCCCCGAAAACTAAAACTTTTGAAATAGGAAAAGAGCCTTTAATCACATTCTTTACCATGTGCAATCATAAAATAGTCTAATATCTTCATTTTTTCCACGACGTAGCTATTACCCCGAAAACTAAAACTTTTGAAATAGGAAAAGAGCCTTTAATCACATTCTTTACCATTGCAATCATAAAATAGTCTAATATCTTCATTTTTTCCACAGACTTAGCTATTACCCCCGAAAACTAAAACTTTTGAAATAGGAAAAGAGCCTTTAATCACATTCTTTACCATTGCAATCATAAAATAGTCTAATATCTTCATTTTTTCCACAGACGTAGCTATTACCCCAGAAAACTAAAACTTTTGAAATAGGAAAAGAGCCTTTAATCACATTCTTTACATGTGCAATCATAAAATAGTCTAATATCTTCATTTTTTCCACAGACGTAGCTATTACCCCCGAAAACTAAAACTTTTGAAATAGGAAAAGAGCCTTTAATCACATTCTTTACCATTTGCAATCATAAAATAGTCTAATATCTTCATTTTTTCCACAGACGTAGCTATTACCCCCGAAAACTAAAACTTTTGAAATAGGAAAAGAGCCTTTAATCACATTCTTTACCATTTGCAATCATAAAATAGTCTAATATCTTCATTTTTTCCACAGACTTAGCTATTACCCCCGAAAACTAAAACTTTTGAAATAGGAAAAGAGCCTTTAATCACATTCTTTACCATGTGCAATCATAAAATAGTCTAATATCTTCATTTTTTCCACAGACGTAGCTATTACCCCCGAAAACTAAAACTTTTGAAATAGGAAAAGAGCCTTTAATCACATTCTTTACCATGTGCAATCATAAAATAGTCTAATATCTTCATTTTTTCCACAGACGTAGCTATTACCCCCGAAAACTAAAACTTTTGAAATAGGAAAAGAGCCTTTAATCACATTCTTTACCATTTGCAATCATAAAATAGTCTAATATCTTCATTTTTTCCACAGACGTAGCTATTACCCCTCGAAAACTAAAACTTTTGAAATAGGAAAAGAGCCTTTAATCACATTCTTTACCATTTGCAATCATAAAATAGTCTAATATCTTCATTTTTTCCACAGACGTAGCTATTACCCCGAAAACTAAAACTTTTGAAATAGGAAAAGAGCCTTTAATCACATTCTTTACCATGTGCAATCATAAAATAGTCTAATATCTTCATTTTTTCCAGACGTAGCTATTACCCCCGAAAACTAAAACTTTTGAAATAGGAAAAGAGCCTTTAATCACATTCTTTACCATGTGCAATCATAAAATAGTCTAATATCTTCATTTTTTCCACAGACGTAGCTATTACCCCCGAAAACTAAAACTTTTGAAATAGGAAAAGAGCCTTTAATCACATTCTTTACCATTTGCAATCATAAAATAGTCTAATATCTTCATTTTTTCCACAGACGTAGCTATTACCCCGAAAACTAAAACTTTTGAAATAGGAAAAGAGCTTAATCACATTCTTTACCATTGCAATCATAAAATAGTCTAATATCTTCATTTTTTCCACAGACATAGCTATTACCCCGAAAACTAAAACTTTTGAAATAGGAAAAGAGCCTTTAATCACATTCTTTACCATTTGCAATCATAAAATAGTCTAATATCTTCATTTTTTCCACAGACATAGCTATTACCCCCGAAAACTAAAACTTTTGAAATAGGAAAAGAGCCTTTAATCACATTCTTTACCATTGCAATCATAAAATAGTCTAATATCTTCATTTTTTCCACAGACGTAGCTATTACCCCGAAAACTAAAACTTTTGAAATAGGAAAAGAGCCTTTAATCACATTCTTTACCATGTGCAATCATAAAATAGTCTAATATCTTCATTTTTTCCACGGACGTAGCTATTACCCCGAAAACTAAAACTTTTGAAATAGGAAAAGAGCCTTTAATCACATTCTTTACCATTTGCAATCATAAAATAGTCTAATATCTTCATTTTTTCCACAGACGTAGCTATTACCCCGAAAACTAAAACTTTTGAAATAGGAAAAGAGCCTTTAATCACATTCTTTACCATGTGCAATCATAAAATAGTCTAATATCTTCATTTTTTCCACAGACGTAGCTATTACCCCGAAAACTAAAACTTTTGAAATAGGAAAAGAGCCTTTAATCACATTCTTTACCATGTGCAATCATAAAATAGTCTAATATCTTCATTTTTTCCACAGACAGCTATTACCCCGAAAACTAAAACTTTTGAAATAGGAAAAGAGCCTTTAATCACATTCTTTACCATTGCAATCATAAAATAGTCTAATATCTTCATTTTTTCCACAGACGTAGCTATTACCCCCGAAAACTAAAACTTTTGAAATAGGAAAAGAGCCTTTAATCACATTCTTTACCATTTGCAATCATAAAATAGTCTAATATCTTCATTTTTTCACAGACATAGCTATTACCCCCGAAAACTAAAACTTTTGAAATAGGAAAAGAGCCTTTAATCACATTCTTTACCATGTGCAATCATAAAATAGTCTAATATCTTCATTTTTTTCCACAGACGTAGCTATTACCCCCGAAAACTAAAACTTTTGAAATAGGAAAAGAGCCTTTAATCACATTCTTTACCATTGCAATCATAAAATAGTCTAATATCTTCATTTTTTCCACAGACGTAGCTATTACCCTCGAAAACTAAAACTTTTGAAATAGGAAAAGAGCCTTTAATCACATTCTTTACCATGTGCAATCATAAAATAGTCTAATATCTTCATTTTTTCCACAGACGTAGCTATTACCCCGAAAACTAAAACTTTTGAAATAGGAAAAGAGCCTTTAATCACATTCTTTACCATGTGCAATCATAAAATAGTCTAATATCTTCATTTTTTCCACAGACGTAGCTATTACCCCTCGAAAACTAAAACTTTTGAAATAGGAAAAGAGCCTTTAATCACATTCTTTACCATTTGCAATCATAAAATAGTCTAATATCTTCATTTTTTCCACAGACGTAGCTATTACCCTCGAAAACTAAAACTTTTGAAATAGGAAAAGAGCCTTTAATCACATTCTTTACCATTTGCAATCATAAAATAGTCTAATATCTTCATTTTTTCCACAGACGTAGCTATTACCCTCGAAAACTAAAACTTTTGAAATAGGAAAAGAGCCTTTAATCACATTCTTTACCATGTGCAATCATAAAATAGTCTAATATCTTCATTTTTTCCACAGATAGCTATTACCCCGAAAACTAAAACTTTTGAAATAGGAAAAGAGCCTTTAATCACATTCTTTACCATGTGCAATCATAAAATAGTCTAATATCTTCATTTTTTCCACAGACGTAGCTATTACCCCGAAAACTAAAACTTTTGAAATAGGAAAAGAGCCTTTAATCACATTCTTTACCATGTGCAATCATAAAATAGTCTAATATCTTCATTTTTTCCACAGACATAGCTATTACCCTCGAAAACTAAAACTTTTGAAATAGGAAAAGAGCCTTTAATCACATTCTTTACCATGTGCAATCATAAAATAGTCTAATATCTTCATTTTTTCCACAGACGTAGCTATTACCCCCGAAAACTAAAACTTTTGAAATAGGAAAAGAGCCTTTAATCACATTCTTTACCATGTGCAATCATAAAATAGTCTAATATCTTCATTTTTTCCACAACGTAGCTATTACCCCCGAAAACTAAAACTTTTGAAATAGGAAAAGAGCCTTTAATCACATTCTTTACCATTTGCAATCATAAAATAGTCTAATATCTTCATTTTTTCCACAGACATAGCTATTACCCCGAAAACTAAAACTTTTGAAATAGGAAAAGAGCCTTTAATCACATTCTTTACCATGTGCAATCATAAAATAGTCTAATATCTTCATTTTTTCCACAGACGTAGCTATTACCCCCGAAAACTAAAACTTTTGAAATAGGAAAAGAGCCTTTAATCACATTCTTTACCATTTGCAATCATAAAATAGTCTAATATCTTCATTTTTTCCACGGACGTAGCTATTACCCCGAAAACTAAAACTTTTGAATAGGAAAAGAGTCGAAAACCTTTTGAAATAGAGCCACATTCTTTACCATGTGCAATCATAAAATAGTCTAATATCTTCATTTTTTCCACAGACGTAGCTATTACCCTCGAAAACTAAAACTTTTGAAATAGGAAAAGAGCCTTTAATCACATTCTTTACCATTGCAATCATAAAATAGTCTAATATCTTCATTTTTTCCACGGACTAGCTATTACCCCGAAAACTAAAACTTTTGAAATAGGAAAAGAGCCTTTAATCACATTCTTTACCATGTGCAATCATAAAATAGTCTAATATCTTCATTTTTTCCACAGACGTAGCTATTACCCCGAAAACTAAAACTTTTGAAATAGGAAAAGAGCCTTTAATCACATTCTTTACCATGTGCAATCATAAAATAGTCTAATATCTTCATTTTTTCCACAGACGTAGCTATTACCCTCGAAAACTAAAACTTTTGAAATAGGAAAAGAGCCTTTAATCACATTCTTTACCATGTGCAATCATAAAATAGTCTAATATCTTCATTTTTTCCACAGACGTAGCTATTACCCCCGAAAACTAAAACTTTTGAAATAGGAAAAGAGCCTTTAATCACATTCTTTACCATTGCAATCATAAAATAGTCTAATATCTTCATTTTTTCCACGGACGTAGCTATTACCCTCGAAAACTAAAACTTTTGAAATAGGAAAAGAGCCTTTAATCACATTCTTTACCATGTGCAATCATAAAATAGTCTAATATCTTCATTTTTTCACAGACGTAGCTATTACCCCGAAAACTAAAACTTTTGAAATAGGAAAAGAGCCTTTAATCACATTCTTTACCATGTGCAATCATAAAATAGTCTAATATCTTCATTTTTTCCACAGACGTAGCTATTACCCCCGAAAACTAAAACTTTTGAAATAGGAAAAGAGCCTTTAATCACATTCTTTACCATGTGCAATCATAAAATAGTCTAATATCTTCATTTTTTCCACAGACGTAGCTATTACCCTCGAAAACTAAAACTTTTGAAATAGGAAAAGAGCCTTTAATCACATTCTTTACCATTGCAATCATAAAATAGTCTAATATCTTCATTTTTTCCACAGACGTAGCTATTACCCTCGAAAACTAAAACTTTTGAAATAGGAAAAGAGCCTTTAATCACATTCTTTACCATTTGCAATCATAAAATAGTCTAATATCTTCATTTTTTCCACAGATAGCTATTACCCTCGAAAACTAAAACTTTTGAAATAGGAAAAGAGCCTTTAATCACATTCTTTACCATGTGCAATCATAAAATAGTCTAATATCTTCATTTTTTCCACAGACGTAGCTATTACCTCGAAAACTAAAACTTTTGAAATAGGAAAAGAGCCTTTAATCACATTCTTTACCATGTGCAATCATAAAATAGTCTAATATCTTCATTTTTTCCACGGACGTAGCTATTACCCTCGAAAACTAAAACTTTTGAAATAGGAAAAGAGCCTTTAATCACATTCTTTACCATTGCAATCATAAAATAGTCTAATATCTTCATTTTTTCCACAGACATAGCTATTACCCCGAAAACTAAAACTTTTGAAATAGGAAAAGAGCCTTTAATCACATTCTTTACCATGTGCAATCATAAAATAGTCTAATATCTTCATTTTTTCCACAGACGTAGCTATTACCCTCGAAAACTAAAACTTTTGAAATAGGAAAAGAGCCTTTAATCACATTCTTTACCATTGCAATCATAAAATAGTCTAATATCTTCATTTTTTCCACAGACATAGCTATTACCCTCGAAAACTAAAACTTTTGAAATAGGAAAAGAGCCTTTAATCACATTCTTTACCATGTGCAATCATAAAATAGTCTAATATCTTCATTTTTTCCACGGACGTAGCTATTACCCCCGAAAACTAAAACTTTTGAAATAGGAAAAGAGCCTTTAATCACATTCTTTACCATGTGCAATCATAAAATAGTCTAATATCTTCATTTTTTCCACAGACATAGCTATTACCCCGAAAACTAAAACTTTTGAAATAGGAAAAGAGCCTTTAATCACATTCTTTACCATGTGCAATCATAAAATAGTCTAATATCTTCATTTTTTCCACAGACATAGCTATTACCCCCGAAAACTAAAACTTTTGAAATAGGAAAAGAGCCTTTAATCACATTCTTTACCATGTGCAATCATAAAATAGTCTAATATCTTCATTTTTTCCACAGACGTAGCTATTACCCCGAAAACTAAAACTTTTGAAATAGGAAAAGAGCCTTTAATCACATTCTTTACCATGTGCAATCATAAAATAGTCTAATATCTTCATTTTTTCCACAGTAGCATAGCTACTTACCCTCGAAAACTAAAACTTTTGAAATAGGAAAAGAGCCTTTAATCACATTCTTTACCATGTGCAATCATAAAATAGTCTAATATTTCATTTTTTCCACAGATGTAGCTATTACCCTCGAAAACTAAAACTTTTGAAATAGGAAAAGAGCCTTTAATCACATTCTTTACCATGTGCAATCATAAAATAGTCTAATATCTTCATTTTTTCCACAGACGTAGCTATTACCCTCGAAAACTAAAACTTTTGAAATAGGAAAAGAGCCTTTAATCACATTCTTTACCATTTGCAATCATAAAATAGTCTAATATCTTCATTTTTTCCACAGACGTAGCTATTACCCTCAAAAACTAAAACTTTTGAAATAGGAAAAGAGCCTTTAATCACATTCTTTACCATTTGCAATCATAAAATAGTCTAATATCTTCATTTTTTCCACACATACTATTACCCCGAAAACTAAAACTTTTGAAATAGGAAAAGAGCCTTTAATCACATTCTTTACCATGTGCAATCATAAAATAGTCTAATGTCTTCATTTTTTCCACGACGTAGCTATTACCCCGAAAACTAAAACTTTTGAAATAGGAAAAGAGCCTTTAATCACATTCTTTACCATGTGCAATCATAAAATAGTCTAATATCTTCATTTTTTCCACAGACATAGCTATTACCCTCGAAAACTAAAACTTTTGAAATAGAAAAAGAGCCTTTAATCACATTCTTTACCATGTGAAATCACAAAATAGTCTAATATCTTCATTTTTTCCACGGACGTAGCTATTACCCCCGAAAACTAAAACTTTTGAAATAGGAAAAGAGCCTTTAATCACATTCTTTTACCATGTGCAATCATAAAATAGTCTAATATCTTCATTTTTTCCACGACGTAGCTATTACCCCGAAAACTAAAACTTTTGAATAGGAAAAGAGCCTTTAATCACATTCTTTACCATTTGCAATCATAAAATAGTCTAATATCTTCATTTTTTCCACAGACATAGCTATTACCCCGAAAACTAAAACTTTTGAATAGGAAAAGAGCCTTTAATCACATTCTTTACCATGCAATCATAAAATAGTCTAATATCTTCATTTTTTCCACAGACGTAGCTATTACCCCGAAAACTAAAACTTTTGAAATAGGAAAAGAGCCTTTAATCACATTCTTTACCATGTGCAATCATAAAATAGTCTAATATCTTCATTTTTTCCACAGACGTAGCTATTACCCCGAAAACTAAAACTTTTGAAATAGGAAAAGAGACCCTCGAAAACTAAAACTTTTGAAATAGGAAAAGAGCCTTTAATCATTCTTTACCATGTGCAATCAAAATAGTCTAATATCTTCATTTTTTCCACAGACGTAGCTATTACCCCCGAAAACTAAAACTTTTGAAATAGGAAAAGAGCCTTTAATCACATTCTTTACCATGTGCAATCATAAAATAGTCTAATATCTTCATTTTTTCCACATACGTAGCTATTACCCCCGAAAACTAAAACTTTTGAAATAGTAAAAGAGCCTTTAATCACATTCTTTACCATGTGCAATCATAAAATAGTCTAATATCTTCATTTTTTCCACGACGTAGCTATTACCCCGAAAACTAAAACTTTTGAAATAGGAAAAGAGCCTTTAATCACATTCTTTACCATGTGCAATCATAAAATAGTCTAATATCTTCATTTTTTCCACAGACATAGCTATTACCCTCGAAAACTAAAACTTTTGAAATAGGAAAAGAGCCTTTAATCACATTCTTTACCATGTGCAATCATAAAATAGTCTAATATCTTCATTTTTTCCACAGACGTAGCTATTACCCCCGAAAACTAAAACTTTTGAAATAGGAAAAGAGCCTTTAATCACATTCTTTACCATGTGCAATCATAAAATAGTCTAATATCTTCTTTTTTTCCACAACATAGCTATTACCCCCGAAAACTAAAACTTTTGAAATAGGAAAAGAGCCTTTATCACATTCTTTACCATTGCAATCATAAAATAGTCTAATATCTTCATTTTTTCCACAGACGTAGCTATTACCCCGAAAACTAAAACTTTTGAAATAGGAAAAGAGCCTTTAATCACATTCTTTACCATGTGCAATCATAAAATAGTCTAATATCTTCATTTTTTCCACAGACGTAGCTATTACCCCCGAAAACTAAAACTTTTGAAATAGGAAAAGAGCCTTTAATCACATTCTTTACCATGTGCAATCATAAAATAGTTAATATCTTCATTTTTTACACGTAGCTATTACCCCGAAAACTAAAACTTTTGAAATAGGAAAAGAGACCCTCGAAAACTAAAACTTTTGAAATAGGAAAAGAGCCTTTAATCATTTTTACCATGTGCAATCATAAAATAGTCTAATATCTTCATTTTTTCCACAGACGTAGCTATTACCCTCGAAAACTAAAACTTTTGAAATAGGAAAAGAGCCTTTAATCACATTCTTTACCATGTGCAATCATAAAATAGTCTAATATCTTCATTTTTTCCACAGACGTAGCTATTACCCTCGAAAACTAAAACTTTTGAAATAGGAAAAGAGCCTTTAATCACATTCTTTACCATTTGCAATCATAAAATAGTCTAATATCTTCATTTTTTCCACAGACATAGCTATTACCCTCGAAAACTAAAACTTTTGAAATAGGAAAAGAGCCTTTAATCACATTCTTTACCATGTGCAATCATAAAATAGTCTAATATCTTCATTTTTTCCACATAGCTATTACCCTCGAAAACTAAAACATTTGAAATAGGAAAAGAGCCTTTAATCACATTCTTTACCATGTGCAATCATAAAATAGTCTAATATCTTCATTTTTTCCACAGACGTAGCTATTACCCTCGAAAACTAAAACTTTTGAAATAGGAAAAGAGCCTTTAATCACATTCTTTACCATGTGCAATCATAAAATAGTCTAATATCTTCATTTTTTCCACAGACGTAGCTATTACCCCCGAAAACTAAAACTTTTGAAATAGGAAAAGAGCCTTTAATCACATTCTTTACCATGTGCAATCATAAAATAGTCTAATATCTTCATTTTTTCCACAGACGTAGCTATTACCCCCGAAAACTAAAACTTTTGAAATAGGAAAAGAGCCTTTAATCACATTCTTTACCATGTGCAATCATAAAATAGTCTAATATCTTCTTTTTTTCCACAGACGTAGCTATTACCCCGAAAACTAAAACTTTTGAATAGGAAAAGAGCCTTTAATCACATTCTTTACCATTTGCAATCATAAAATAGTCTAATATCTTCATTTTTTCCACAGACTTAGCTATTACCCCCGAAAACTAAAACTTTTGAATAGGAAAAGAGCCTTTAATCACATTCTTTACCATGTGCAATCATAAAATAGTCTAATATCTTCATTTTTTCACGGACGTAGCTATTACCCCCGAAAACTAAAACTTTTGAAATAGGAAAAGAGCCTTTAATACATTCTTTACCATGTGCAATCATAAAATAGTCTAATATCTTCATTTTTTCCACAGACGTAGCTATTACCCCGAAAACTAAAACTTTTGAAATAGGAAAAGAGACCCTGAAAACTAAAACTTTTAATAGGAAAAGAGCCTTTAACATTCTTTACCATGTGCAATCATAAAATAGTCTAATATCTTCATTTTTTCCACATACGTAGCTATTACCCCCGAAAACTAAAACTTTTGAAATAGGAAAAGAGCCTTTAATCACATTCTTTACCATGTGCAATCATAAAATAGTCTAATATCTTCATTTTTTCCACATACGCTATTACCCCCGAAAACTAAAACTTTTGAATAGGAAAAGAGCCTTTAATCACATTCTTTACCATTTGCAATCATAAAATAGTCTAATATCTTCATTTTTTCCACAGACTTAGCTATTACCCCGAAAACTAAAACTTTTGAAATAGGAAAAGAGCCTTTAATCACATTCTTTACCATGTGCAATCATAAAATAGTCTAATATCTTCATTTTTTCCACAGACATAGCTATTACCCCGAAAACTAAAGTTTTTGAAATAGGAAAAGAGCCTTTAATCACATTCTTTACCATGTGCAATCATAAAATAGTCTAATATCTTCATTTTTTCCACAGACATAGCTATTACCCCCGAAAACTAAAACTTTTGAAATAGGAAAAGAGCCTTTAATCACATTCTTTACCATTTGCAATCATAAAATAGTCTAATATCTTCATTTCTTCCACAGACGTAGCTATTACCCCCGAAAACTAAAACTTTTGAAATAGAAAAGAGCCTTTAATCACATTCTTTACCACTTTGCAATCATAAAATAGTCTAATATCTTCATTTTTTTCCACAGACGTAGCTATTACCCCGAAAACTAAAACTTTTGAAATAGGAAAAGAGCCTTTAATCACATTCTTTACCATTGCAATCATAAAATAGTCTAATATCTTCATTTTTTCCACAGACATAGCTATTACCCCGAAAACTAAAACTTTTGAAATAGGAAAAGAGCCTTTAATCACATTCTTTACCATTGCAATCATAAAATAGTCTAATATCTTCATTTTTTCCACAGACGTAGCTATTACCCCCGAAAACTAAAACTTTTGAAATAGGAAAAAAGCTTTTAATCACATTCTTTACCATGCGCAATCATAAAATAGTCTAATATCTTCATTTTTTTCCACAGACGTAGCTATTACCCCGAAAACTAAAACTTTTGAATAGGAAAAGAGCCTTTAATCACATTCTTTACCATTTGCAATCATAAAATAGTCTAATATCTTCATTTTTTCCACAGACGTAGCTATTACCCCCGAAAACTAAAACTTTTGAAATAGGAAAAGAGCCTTTAATCACATTCTTTACCATTTGCAATCATAAAATAGTCTAATATCTTCATTTTTTCCACAGACGTAGCTATTACCCCCGAAAACTAAAACTTTTGAAATAGGAAAAAGAGCCTTTAATCACATTCTTTACCATTGTGCAATCATAAAATAGTCTAATATCTTCATTTTTTCCACAGACGTAGCTATTACCCCCGAAAACTAAAACTTTTGAAATAGGAAAAGAGCCTTTAATCACATTCTTTACCATGTGCAATCATAAAATAGTCTAATATCTTCATTTTTTCCACAGACGTAGCTATTACCCCCGAAAACTAAAACTTTTGAAATAGGAAAAGAGCCTTTAATCACATTCTTTACCATGTGCAATCATAAAATAGTCTAATATCTTCATTTTTTCCACAGACAGCTATTACCCCCGAAAACTAAAACTTTTGAAATAGGAAAAGAGCCTTTAATCACATTCTTTACCATGTGCAATCATAAAATAGTCTAATATCTTCATTTTTTCCACAGACGTAGCTATTACCCCCGAAAACTAAAACTTTTGAAATAGGAAAAGAGCCTTTAATCACATTCTTTACCATTGCAATCATAAAATAGTCTAATATCTTCATTTTTTCCACAGACATAGCTATTACCCCCGAAAACTAAAACTTTTGAAATAGGAAAAGAGCCTTTAATCACATTCTTTACCATTTGCAATCATAAAATAGTCTAATATCTTCATTTTTTCCACAGACGTAGCTATTACCCCCGAAAACTAAAACTTTTGAAATAGGAAAAGAGCCTTTAATCACATTCTTTACCATTTGCAATCATAAAATAGTCTAATATCTTCATTTTTTCCACAGACGTAGCTATTACCCCTCGAAAACTAAAACTTTTGAAATAGGAAAAGAGCCTTTAATCACATTCTTTACCATTTGCAATCATAAAATAGTCTAATATCTTCATTTTTTCCACAGACGTAGCTATTACCCCCGAAAACTAAAACTTTTGAAATAGGAAAAGAGCCTTTAATCACATTCTTTACCATTTGCAATCATAAAATAGTCTAATATCTTCATTTTTTCCACAGACGTAGCTATTACCCCCGAAAACTAAAACTTTTGAATAGGAAAAGAGCCTTTAATCACATTCTTTACCATTTGCAATCATAAAATAGTCTAATATCTTCATTTTTTCCACGGACGTAGCTATTAACCCCGAAAAGTAAAATTTTTGAAATAGGAAAAGAGTCTTTAATCATATTCTTTACCATTTGCAATCATAAAATAGTCTAATATCTTCATTTTTTCCACAGACGTAGCTATTACCCCCGAAAACTAAAACTTTTGAAATAGGAAAAGAGCCTTTAATCACATTCTTTACCATTGCAATCATAAAATAGTCTAATATCTTCATTTTTTCCACAGACGTAGCTATTACCCCCGAAAACTAAAACTTTTGAAATAGGAAAAGAGCCTTTAATCACATTCTTTACCATTTGCAATCATAAAATAGTCTAATATCTTCATTTTTTCCACAGACATAGCTATTACCCCGAAAACTAAAACTTTTGAAATAGGAAAAGAGCCTTTAATCACATTCTTTACCATGTGCAATCATAAAATAGTCTAATATCTTCATTTTTCCACAGACATAGCTATTACCCCCGAAAACTAAAACTTTTGAAATAGGAAAAGAGCCTTTAATCACATTCTTTACCATTTGCAATCATAAAATAGTCTAATATCTTCATTTTTTCCACAGACGTAGCTAATACCTCCGAAAACTAAAACTTTTGAAATAGGAAAAGAGCCTTTAATCACATTCTTTACCATTTGCAATCATAAAATAGTCTAATATCTTCATTTTTTCCACAGACATAGCTATTACCCCGAAAACTAAAACTTTTGAAATAGGAAAAGAGCCTTTAATCACATTCTTTACCATGTGCAATCATAAAATAGTCTAATATCTTCATTTTTTCCACAGACATAGCTATTACCCTCGAAAACTAAAACTTTTGAAATAGGAAAAGAGCCTTTAATCACATTCTTTACCATGTGCAATCATAAAATAGTCTAATATCTTCATTTTTTCCACAGACATAGCTATTACCCCGAAAACTAAAACTTTTGAAATAGGAAAAGAGCCTTTAATCACATTCTTTACCATTGTGCAATCATAAAATAGTCTAATAGCTTCATTTTTTCACAGACGTAGCTATTACCCCCGAAAACTAAAACTTTTGAAATAGGAAAAGAGCCTTTAATCACATTCTTTACCATGTGCAATCATAAAATAGTCTAATATCTTCATTTTTTCCACAGACGTAGCTATTACCCCCGAAAACTAAAACTTTTGAAATAGGAAAAGAGCCTTTAATCACATTCTTTACCATTTGCATCATAAAATAGTCTAATATCTTCATTTTTTCCACAGACGTAGCTATTACCCCCGAAAACTAAAACTTTTGAAATAGGAAAAGAGCCTTTAATCACATTCTTTACCATTTCAAATCATAAAATAGTCTATTATCTTCATTTTTTCCACAGACGTAGCTATTACCCCCGAAAACTAAAACTTTTGAATAGGAAAAGAGCCTTTAATACATTCTTTACCATTTGCAATCATAAAATAGTCTAATATCTTCATTTTTTCCACAGACGTAGCTATTACCCCCAAAAACTAAAACTTTTGAAATAGGAAAAGAGCCTTTAATCACATTCTTTACCATATGCAATCATAAAATAGTCTAATATCTTCATTTTTTCCACAGACGTAGCTATTACCCCGAAAACTAAAACTTTTGAAATAGGAAAAGAGCCTTTAATCACATTCTTTACCATGTGCAATCATAAAATAGTCTAATATCTTCATTTTTTTTTACAGACGTAGCTATTACCCCCGAAAACTAAAACTTTTGAAATAGGAAAAGAGCCTTTAATCACATTCTTTACCATTTGCAATCATAAAATAGTCTAATATCTTCATTTTTTACGCAGACGTAGCTATTACCCCGAAAACTAAAACTTTTGAAATAGGAAAAGAGCCTTTAATCACATTCTTTACCATGTGCAATCATAAAATAGTCTAATATCTTCATTTTTTCCACAGACGTAGCTATTACCTCTACAAACTAAAACTTTTGAAATAGGAAAAGAGCCTTTAATCATATTCTTTACCATGTGCAATCATAAAATAGTCTAATATCTTCATTTTTTCCACAGACGTAGCTATTACCCCCGAAATCTAAAACTTTTGAAATAGGAAAAGAGCCTTTAATCACATTCTTTACCATGTGCAATCATAAAATAGTCTAATATCTTCATTTTTTCCACAGACGTAGCTATTACCCCGAAAACTAAAACTTTTGAAATAGGAAAAGAGCCTTTAATCACATTCTTTACCATGTGCAATCTTAAAATAGTCTAATATCTTCATTTTTTCCACGGACGTAGCTATTACCCCCGAAAACTAAAACTTTTGAAATAGGAAAAGAGCCTTTAATCACATTCTTTACCATTTGCAATCATAAAATAGTCTAATATCTTCTTTTTTTTCCACAGACGTAGCTATTACCCCGAAAACTAAAACTTTTGAAATAGGAAAAGAGCCTTTAATCACATTCTTTACCATTGCAATCATAAAATAGTCTAATATCTTCATTTTTTCCACAGACGTAGCTATTACCCTCGAAAACTAAAACTTTTGAAATAGGAAAAGAGCCTTTAATCACATTCTTTACCATTTGCAATCATAAAATAGTCTAATATCTTCATTTTTTCCACAGACGTAGCTATTACCCCCGAAAACTAAAACTTTTGAAATAGGAAAAGAGCCTTTAATCACATTCTTTACCATTGTACAATCATAAAATAGTCTAATATCTTCATTTTTTCCACAGACGTAGCTATTACCCCCGAAAACTAAAACTTTTGAAATAGGAAAAGAGCCTTTAATCACATATTCTTTACCATTTGCAATCATAAAATAGTCTAATATCTTCATTTTTTCCACAGACGTAGCTATTACCCCAAAAACTAAAACTTTTGAAATAGGAAAAGAGCCTTTAATCACATTCTTTACCATATGCAATCATAAAATAGTCTAATATCTTCATTTTTTCACGGGGACGTAGCTATTACCCTCGAAAACTAAAACTTTTGAAATAGGAAAAGAGCCTTTAATCACATTCTTTACCATATGCAATCATAAAATAGTCTAATATCTTCATTTTTTCCACAGACGTAGCTATTACCCCGAAAACTACAACTTTTGAAATAGGAAAAGAGCCTTTAATCACATTCTTTACCATTTGCAATCATAAAATAGTCTAATATCTTCATTTTTTCCACAGACATAGCTATTACCCTCGAAAACTAAAACTTTTGAAATAGGAAAAGAGCCTTTAATCACATTCTTTACCATTTGCAATCATAAAATAGTCTAATATCTTCATTTTTTCCACAGACATAGCTATTACCCTCGAAAACTAAAACTTTTGAAATAGGAAAAGAGCCTTTAATCACATTCTTTACCATTTGCAATCATAAAATAGTCTAATATCTTCATTTTTTCCACAGACGTAGCTATTACCCTCGAAAACTAAAACTTTTGAAATAGGAAAAGAGCCTTTAATCACATTCTTTACCATTTGCAATCATAAAATAGTCTAATATCTTCATTTTTTCCACAGACGTAGCTATTACCCCACGAAAACTAAAACTTTTGAAATAGGAAAAGAGCCTTTAATCACATTCTTTACCATGTGCAATCATGAAATAGTCTAATATCTTCATTTTTTCCACAGACATAGCTATTACCCCACGAAAACTAAAACTTTTGAAATAGGAAAAGAGCCTTTAATCACATTCTTTACCATGTGCAATCATAAAATAGTCTAATATCTTCATTTTTCCAACAGACGTAGCTATTACCCCGAAAACTAAAACTTTTGAAATAGGAAAAGAGCCTTTAATCACATTCTTTACCATGTGCAATCATAAAATAGTCTAATATCTTCATTTTTTCCACAGACTTAGCTATTACCCCCGAAAACTAAAACTTTTGAAATAGGAAAAGAGCCTTTAATCACATTCTTTACCATGTGCAATCATAAAATAGTCTAATATCTTCATTTTTTCCACAGACATAGCTATTACCCTCGAAAACTAAAACTTTTGAAATAGGAAAAGAGCCTTTAATCACATTCTTTACCATGTGCAATCATAAAATAGTCTAATATCTTCATTTTTTCCACAGATGTAGCTATTACCCCCGAAAACTAAAACTTTTGAAATAGGAAAAGAGCCTTTAATCACATTCTTTACCATTTGCAATCATAAAATAGTCTAATATCTTCATTTTTTCCACAGACGTAGCTATTACCCTCGAAAACTAAAACTTTTGAAATAGGAAAAGAACCTTTAATCACATTCTTTACCATTTGCAATCATAAAATAGTCTAATATCTTCATTTTTTCCACAGACGTAGCTATTACCCCCGAAAACTAAAACTTTTGAAATAGGAAAAGAGCCTTTAATCACATTCTTTACCATGTGCAATCATAAAATAGTCTAATATCTTCATTTTTTCCACAGACATAGCTATTACCCTCGAAAACTAAAACTTTTGAAATAGGAAAAGAGCCTTTAATCACATTCTTTACCATGTGCAATCATAAAATAGTCTAATATCTTCATTTTTTTCCACAGACGTAGCTATTACCCTCGAAAACTAAAACTTTTGAAATAGGAAAAGAGCCTTTAATCACATTCTTTACCATGCGCAATCATAAAATAGTCTAATATCTTCATTTTTTCCACAGACGTAGCTATTGCCCCCGAAAACTAAAACTTTTGAAATAGGAAAAGAGCCTTTAATCACATTCTTTACCATGTGCAATCATAAAATAGTCTAATATCTTCATTTTTTCCACAGACTTAGCTATTACCCCCGAAAACTAAAACTTTTGAAATAGGAAAAGAGCCTTTAATCACATTCTTTACCATGTGCAATCATAAATTAGTCTAATATCTTCATTTTTTCCACAGACTAGCTATTCCCTCGAAAACTAAAACTTTTGAAATAGGAAAAGAGCCTTTAATCACATTCTTTACCATGTGCAATCATAAAATAGTCTAATATCTTCATTTTTTCCACGGATGTAGCTATTAACCCTCGAAAACTAAAACTTTTGAAATAGGAAAAGAGCCTTTAATCACATTCTTTACCATTTGCAATCATAAAATAGTCCAATATCTTAATTTTTTCCACAGACGTAGCTATTACCCTCGAAAACTAAAACTTTTGAAATAGGAAAAGACCCTTTAATCAAATTCTTTGCCATTTGCACTCATAAAATAGTCTAATATCTTCATTTTTTCCACAGACGTAGCTAGTACCCCCGAAAACTAAAACTTTTGAAATAGGAAAAGAACCTTTAATCACATTCTTTACCATTTGCAATCATAAAATAGTCTAATATCTTCATTTTTTCCAAAGACGTAGCTATTACTCCCGAAAACTAAAACTTTTGGAATAGGAAAAGAGCCTTAAATCACATTCTTTACCATTTGCAATCATAAAATAGTCTAATATCTTCATTTTTTCCACAGACGTAGCTATTACCACTGAAAATTGAAACTTTTGAAATAGGAAAAGAGCCTTTAATCACATTCTTTACCATTTGCAATCATAAAATAGTCTAATATCTTCATTTTTTCCACAGACGTAGCTATTACCCCCGAAAACTAAAACTTTTGAAATAGGAAAAGAGCCTTTAATCACATTCTTTACCATTTGCAATCATAAAATAGTCTAATATCTTCATTTTTTCCACAGACGTAGCTATTACCCCCGAAAACTAAAACTTTTGAAATAGGAAAAGAGCCTTTAATCATATTCTTTACCATTTGCAATCATAAAATAGTCTAATATCTTCATTTTTTCCACTACCATAGCTATTACCCTCGAAAACTAAAACTTTTGGAATAGGAAAAGAGCCTTTAATCACATTCTTTACCATTTGCAATCATAAAATAGTCTAATATCTTCATTTTTTCCACAGACGTAGCTATTATCCCTGAAAACTAAAACTTTTGAAATAGGAAAAGAGCCTTTAATCACATTCTTTACCATTTACAATCATAAAATTGTCTAATATCTTCATTTTTTCCACAGACGTAGCTATTACCCCCGAAAACTAAAACTTTTGAAATAGGAAAAGAGCCTTTAATCACACTCTTTACCATTTGCAATCATAAAATAGTCTAATATCTTCATTTTTCCACAGACGCAGCTATTACCCCCAAAAACAAAAACTTTTGAAATAGGAAAAGAGCCTTTAATCACATTCTTTTCCATTTGCAATCATAAAATAGTCTAATATCTTCATTTTTTCCACAGACATAGCTATTACCCTCGAAAACTAAAAATTTTGAAATAGGAAAAGAGGTTTTAATCACATTCTTTACCATTTGCAATCATAAAATAGTATAATATCTTCTTTTTTTCCACAGACGTAGCTATTACCCCAAAAAACTAAAACTTTTGAAATAGGAAAAGAGCCTTTAATCACATTCTTTACCATGTGCAATCATAAAATAGTCTAATATCTTCATTTTTTCCACAGACGTAGCTATTACCCTCAAAAACTAAAACTTTTGAAATAGGAAAAGAGCCTTTAATCACATTCTTTACCATGTGCAATCATAAAATAGTCTAATATCTTCATTTTTTCCACAGACGTAGCTATTAACCACAAAAACTAAAACTTTTGAAATAGGAAAAGAGCCTTTAATCACATTCTTTACCATGTGCAATCATAAAATAGTCTAATATCTTCATTTTTTCCACAGATATAGCTATTACCCTCGAAAACTAAAACTTTTGAAATAGGAAAACAGCCTTTAATCACATTCTTTACCATTTGCAGTCATAAAATAGTCTAATATCTTCAGTTTTTCCACAGACGTAGCCATTACCCCCAAAAACTAAAACTTTTGAAATAGGAAAAGAGCCTTTAATCACATTCTTTACCATATGCAATCATAAAATAGACAAATTTCTTCATTTTTTCTACGGACGTAGCTATTACCCCCGAAAACTAAAAGTTTTGAAATAGGAAAAGAGCCTTTAATCACATTCTTTACTATTTGCACTCATAAAATAGTCTAATATCTTCATTTTTTCCACAGACGTAGCTATTACCCCCGAAAACTAAAACTTTTGAAATAGGAAAAGAGCCTTTAATCACATTCTTTACCATTTGCAATCATAAAATAGTCTAATATCTTCATTTTTTCCACAGACGTAGCTATTACCCCCGAAAACTAAAACTTTTGAATTAGGAAAAGAGCCTTTAATCACATTCTTTACCATTTGCAATTATAGAATAGTCTAATATCTTCATTTTTTACGCAGACGTAGCTATTACCCCCGAAAATTAAAACTTTTGAAATTGGAAAAGAGCCTTTAATCACATTCTTTACCATGTGCAATCATAAAATAGTCTAATATCTTCATTTTTTCCACAGACGTAGCTATTACCTTCGAAAACTAAAACTTTTGAAATAGGAAAAGAGCCTTTAATCACATTCTTTACCATGTGGAATCATAAAATAGTCTAATATCATCATTTTTTACGCAGATGTAGCTATTACCCCGAAAACTAAAACTTTTGAAATAGGAACAGAGCCTTTAATCAAATTCTTTACCATGTGCAATCATAAAATAGTCTAATATCTTCATTTTTTCCACAGACGTAGCTATTACCTTCGAAAACTAAAACTTTTGAAATAGGAAAAGAGGCTTTAATCACATTCTTTACCATGTGCAATCATAAAATAGTCTAATATCATCAGTTTTTCCACGGACGTAGCTATTACAACCGAAAACTAAAATTTTTGAAATAGGAAAAGAGCCTTTAATCACATTCTTTACCATTTGCAATCATAAAATAGTCTAATATCTTAATTTTTTCCACAGACGTAGCTATTACCCTCGAAAACTAAAACTTTTGAAATAGGAAAAGAGCTTTTAATCACACTCTTTACCATTTGCAATCATAAAAAAGTCTAATATCTTCATTTTTTCCACATACGTAGCTATTACCCCCGAAAACTAAAACTTTTCAAATAGGAAAAGAGCCTTTAATCACATTCTTTACCATTTGTAATCATAAAATAGTCTAATATCTTCATTTTTTCCATGGACGTAGCTATTACCCCCGAAAACTAAAACTTTTGAAATAGGAAAAGAGCCTTTAATCACATTCTTAAATATTTGCAGTCATAAAATAGTCTAATATCTTCATTTTTTCCACAGACGTAGCTATTACCCCCGAAAACTAAAACTTTTGAAATAGGAAAAGAGCCTTTAATCACATTCTTTACCATTTGCAATCATAAAATAGTCTAATATCTTCATTTTTTCCACGGAAGTAGCTATTACCCCCGAAAACTAAAACTTTTGAAATAGGAAAAGAGCTTTTAATCACACTCTTTACCATTTGCAATCATAAAAAAGTCTAATATCTTCATTTTTTCCACATACGTAGCTATTACCCCCGAAAACTAAAACTTTTCAAATAGGAAAAGAGCCTTTAATCACATTCTTTACCATTTGCAATCATAAAATAGACAAATTTCTTCATTTTTTGCACGGACGTAGCTATTACCCCCGAAAACTAAAACTTTTGAAATAGGAAAAGAGCCTTTAATCACATTCTTTACAATGTGCAGTCATAAAATAGTCTAATATCTTCATTTTTTCCACAGACGTAGCTATTACCCCCGAAAACTAAAACTTTTGAAATAGGAAAAGAGCCTTTAATCACATTCTTTACCATTTGCAATCATAAAATAGTCTAATATCTTCATTTTTTCCACAGACGTAGCTATTACCCCCGAAAACTAAAACTTTTGAAATAGGAAAAGAGCCTTTAATCACATTCTTTACCATTTGCAATTATAGAATAGTCTAATATCTTCATTTTTTACGCAGACGTAGCTATTACCCCCGAAAACTAAAACTTTTGAAATAGGAAAAGAGCCTTTAATCACATTCTTTACCATGTGCAATCATAAAATAGTCTAATATCTTCATTTTTTCCACAGACGTAGCTATTACCTTCGAAAACTAAAACTTTTGAAATAGGAAAAGAGCCTTTAATCACATTCTTTACCATGTGGAATCATAAAATAGTCTAATATCATCATTTTTTACGCAGACGTAGCTATTACCCCCGAAAACTAACACTTTTGAAATAGGAACAGAGCCTTTAATCACATTCTTTACCATGTGCAATCATAAAATAGTCTAATATCTTCATTTTTTCCAGACGTAGCTATTACCCCCGAAAACTAAAACTTTTGAAATAGGAAAAGAGCCTTTAATCACATTCTTTACCATTTGCAATCATAAAATAGTCTAATATCTTCATTTTTTCCAAGACGTAGCTATTACCCCCGAAAACTAAAACTTTTGAAATAGGAAAAGAGCCTTTAATCACATTCTTTACCATTTGCAATCATAAAATAGTCTAATATCTTCATTTTTTCACATACGTAGCTATTACCCCCGAAAACTAAAACTTTTGAAATAGGAAAAGAGCCTTTAATCACATTCTTTACCATTGTACAATCATAAAATAGTCTAATATCTTCATTTTTTCCACAGACATAGCTATTACCCCCGAAAACTAAAACTTTTGAAATAGGAAAAGAGCCTTTAATCACATTCTTTACCATTTACAATCATAAAATATTCTAATATCTTCATTTTTTCACAGACATAGCTATTACCCCCGAAAACTAAAACTTTTGAAATAGGAAAAGAGCCTTTAATCACATTCTTTACCATATGCAATCATAAAATAGTCTAATATCTTCATTTTTTTCCGGGGACGTAGCTATTACCCTCGAAAACTAAAACTTTTGAAATAGGAAAAGAGCCTTTAATCACATTCTTTACCATATGCAATCATAAAATAGTCTAATATCTTCATTTTTTTCCACAGACGTAGCTATTACCCCCGAAAACTAAAACTTTTGAAATAGGAAAAGAGCCTTTAATCACATTCTTTACCATTTGCAATCATAAAATAGTCTAATATCTTCATTTTTTCCACAGACATAGCTATTACCTTCGAAAACTAAAACTTTTGAAATAGGAAAAGAGCCTTTAATCACATTCTTTACCATTTGCAATCATAAAATAGTCTAATATCTTCATTTTTTCCACAGACATAGCTCTTACCCCCGAAAACTAAAACTTTTGAAATAGGAAAAGAGCCTTTAATCACATTCTTTACCATTTGCAATCATAAAATAGTCTAATATCTTCATTTTTTCCACAGACGTAGCTCTTACCCCGAAAACTAAAACTTTTGAAATAGGAAAAGAGCCTTTAATCACATTCTTTACCATATGCAATCATAAAATAGTCTAATATCTTCATTTTTTCACAGACGTAGCTATTACCCCAAAAACTAAAACTTTTGAAATAGGAAAAGAGCCTTTAATCACATTCTTTACCATATGCAATCATAAAATAGTCTAATATCTTCATTTTTTCCACAGACGTAGCTATTACCCACGAAAACTAAAACTTTTGAAATAGGAAAAGAGCCTTTAATCACATTCTTTACCATGTGCAATCGTAAAATAGTCTAATATCTTCATTTTTTCCACAGACATAGCTATTACCCCTCGAAAACTAAAACTTTTGAAATAGGAAAAGAGTCTTTAATCACATTCTTTACCATGCGCAATCATAAAATAGTCTAATATCTTAATTTTTTCCACAGACGTAGCTATTACCCCCCGAAAACTAAAACTTTTGAAATAGGAAAAGAGCCTTTAATCACATTCTTTAAAATGTGCAATCATAAATTAGTCTAATATCTTCATTTTTTCCACGGATGTAGCTATTACCCCCGAAAACTAAAACTTTTGAAATAGGAATAGAGCCTTTAATCACATTCTTTACCATTTGCAATCATAAAATAGTCCAATATCTTAATTTTTTCCACAGACGTAGCTATTAACCCCTAAAACTAAAACTTTTGGAATAGGAAAAGAGCCTTTAATCACATTCTTTACCATTTGCAATCATAAAATAGTCTAATATCTTCATTTTGTCCACAGACGTAGCTAGTACCCCCCGAAAATATTAGACCCCGTAATTTACGGGGGTATTGCAAATGGTAAAGAGTGTGATTAAAGGCTCTTTTCCTATTTCAAAAGTTTTAGTTTTCGCGGGTAATAGCTACGTCTGTGGAAAAAAATGAAGATATTAGACAATTTTATGATTGCAAATGGTAAAAGAATGTGATTAAAGGCTCTTTTCCTATTTCAAAAGTTTTAGTTTTCAGGGATAATAGCTACGTCTGTGGAAAAAATGAAGATATTAGACTATTTTATGATTGTAAAATGGTAAAGAATGTGATTAAAGGCTCTTTTCCTATTTCAAAAGTTTTAGTTTTCGAGGGTAATAGCTATGTCTGTGGAAAAAAATGAAGATATTAGACTATTTTATGATTGCAAATGGTAAAGAATATGATTAAAGGCTCTTTTCCTATTTCAAAAGTTTTAGTTTTCGGGGGGTAATAGCTACGTCTGTGGAAAAAAATGAAGATATTAGACTATTTTATGATTGCAAATGGTGAAGAATGTGATTATAAGGCTCTTTTCCTATTTCAAAAGTTTTAGTTTTCGGGGGGTAATAGCTACGTCTGTGGAAAAAACGAAGATATTAGACTATTTTATGATTGCAAATGGTAAAGAATGTGATTAAAGGCTCTTTTCCTATTTCAAAAGTTTCAATTTTCAGTGGTAATAGCTACTTCTGTGGAAAAAAAATGAAGATATTAGACTATTTTATGATTGCAAATGGTAAAGAATGTGATTTAAGGCTCTTTTTCCTTTTTCAAAAGTTTTAGTTTTCGGGAGTAATAACTACGTCTGTGGAAAAAATGAAGATATTAGACTATTTTTTGATTGCAAATGGTAAAGAATGTGATTAAAGGTTAATTTCCTATTTCAAAAGTTTTAGTTTTCGGGGGGTACTAGCTACGTCTGTGGAAAAAAATGAAGATATTAGACTATTTTATGATTGCAAATGGTAAAGAATGTGATTAAAGGCTCTTTTCCTATTCCAAAAGTTTTAGTTTTCGGGGTTAATAGCTACGTCTGTGGAAAAAAATAAAGATATTAGACTATTTTATGATTGCAAATGGCAAAGAATTTGATTAAAGGCTCTTTTCCTATTTCAAAAGTTTTAGTTTCGAGGGTAATAGCTACGTCTGTGGAAAAAATTAAGATATTGGACTATTTTATGATTGCAAATGGTAAAAGAATGTGATTAAAGGCTCTTTTCCTATTTCAAAAGTTTTAGTTTTCGGGGGGTAATAGCTACATCCGTGGAAAAAATGAAGATATTAGACTATTTTATGATTGCACATGGTAAAGAATGTGATTAAAGGCTCTTTTCCTAATTCAAAAGTTCTAGATTTCGAGGGTAATAGCTAGGTCTGTGGAAAAAATGAAGATATTAGACTAATTTATGATTGCACATGGTAAAGAATGTGATTATAGGCTCTTTTACTATTTCAAAAGTTTTAGTTTTCGGGGGTAATAGCTACTTCTGCGGAAAAAATGAAGATATTAGACTATTTTATGATTGCACATGGTAAAGAATGCGATTAAAGGCTCTTTTCCTATTTCAAAAGTTTTAATTTTCGGGGGTAATAGCTACGTCTTTGGAAAAAATTAAGATATTAGACTATTTTATGATTGCGCATGGTAAAGAATGTGATTAAAGACTCTTTTTCCTATTTCAAAAGTTTTAGTTTTCGAGGGTAATAGCTATGTCTGTGGAAAAAATGAAGATATTAGACTATTTTATGATTGCACATGGTAAAGAATGTGATTAAAGGCTCTTTTCCTATTTCAAAAGTTTTAGTTTTCGTGGGTAATAGCTACGTCTGTGGAAAAAATGAAGATATTAGAGTATTTTATGATTGCATATGGTAAAGAATGTGATTAAAGGCTCTTTTCCTATTTCAAAAGCTTTAGTATCGAGGGTAATAGCTATGTCTGTGGAAAAAATGAAGATATTAGACTATTTTATGATTGCAAATGGTAAAGAATGTGATTTAAAGGCTCTTTTCCTATTTCAAAAGTTTTAGTTTCCGAGGGTAATAGCTATGTCTGTGGAAAAAATGAAGATATTAGACTATTTTATGATTGCAAATGGTAAAGAATGTGATTAAAGGCTCTTTTTCTATTTCAAAAGTTTTACTTTTCGGGGAAATAGCTACGTCTGTGGAAAAAAATGAAGATATTAGACTATTTTATTATTGCATATGGTAAAGAATGTGATTAAAGGCTCTTTTTCTATTTCAAAAGTTTTAGTTTTCGAGGGTAATAGCTAAGTCCCCGGAAAAAATGAAGATATTAGACTATTTTATGATTGCATATGGTAAAGAATGTGATTAAAGGCTCTTTTCCTATTTCAAAAGTTTTAGTTTTCGGGGGTAATAGCTACGTCTGTGGAAAAAATGAAGATATTAGAATATTTTATGATTGTAAATGGTAAAGAATGTGATTTAAAGGCTCTTTTCCTATTTCAAGACGTAGCTATTACCCCCGAAAACTAAAACTTTTGAAATAGGAAAAGAGCATTTAATCACATTCTTTACCATTTACAATCATAAAATATTCTAATATCTTCATTTTTTCCACAGACGTAGCTAATTACCCCCCGAAAACTAAAACTTTTGAAATAGGAAAAGAGCCTTTAATCACATTCTTTACCATTTGCAATCATAAAATTGTCTAATATCTTCATTTTTTTCCACAGACGTAGCTATTACCCCCGAAAACTAAAACTTTTGAAATAGGAAAAGAGGCTTTAATCACATTCCTTACCATTTGCAATCATAAAATAGTCTAATATCTTCATTTTTTCCACAGACGTAGCTATTACCCCCAAAAAACTAAAACTTTTGAAATAGGAAAAGAGCCTTTAATCACATTCTTTACCATTTGTAATCATAAAATAGTCTAATATCTTCATTTTTTCCACGGACGTAGCTATTACCCCCGAAAACTAAAATTTTTGAAATAGGAAAAGAGCCTTTAATCACATTCTTTACCATTTGCAATCATAAAATATTCCAATATCTTCATTTTTTCCACAGGCGTAGCTATTACCCCCGAAAACTAAAACTTTTGAAATAGGAAAAGAGCCTTTAATCTTATTCTTTACCATTTGCAATCATAAAATAGTCTAATATCTTCATTTTTTTCCACAAAAGTAGCTATTACCCCCGAAAACTAAAACTTTTAAAATAGGAAAAGAGCCTTTAATCACATTCTTTACCATATGCAATCATAAAATAGTCTAATATCTTCATTTTTTCCGGGGACTTAGCTATTACCCTCGAAAACTAAAAACTTTTGAAATAGAAAAAGAGCCTTTAATCACATTCTTTACCATATGCAATCATAAAATAGTCTAATATCTTCATTTTTTCCACAGACGTAGCTATTACCCCCGAAAACTAAAACTTTTGAAATAGGAAAAGAGCCTTTAATCACATTCTTTACCATTTGCAATCATAAAATAGTCTAATATCTTCATTTTTTCCACGGATGTAGCTATTACCCCCGAAAACTAAAACTTTTGAAATAGGAAAAGAGGCTTTAATCAC
>NW_027063375.1:0-37003 GCF_032884065.1 Artemia franciscana | reverse complement strand
TGGGGGGGGGGCTTGGGGGGCATCGTGCCCCCAAGCCCCCCGCGAGCGTAAGTCGTTACACGCTATATTAGATACCTGACATTGTAGTTGTGTCCCTGTGTCCCACCTGTGAATTGAGATAGATATAAATATATATATTTTTTGAACTACATAAAACTTGCGAATATACAACATTCTTCGCTGTCCAATTTAACTACGTAAAACTTAAGAATATACAACATTCTTCCATGTCCTATTGTTTGTGCATATAAATAGATTGTTAGGTTTACCTAACTCTTGAACATGCAACATAAAATTGTCCATGGGAAAAGCAATCCGTATTGAGATCTATACCTGATTATTCTAATGATTGCCCTTTAGCTTTGTTGATGCTGATTGCTAATCAAACATTCCCTGTGTCCCCGTCGTCATTTATATATCCCCCTGTGCCCCCTGGCACCCCCCTTGTAGTTGTGTCCCTGTGTCCTGGTCGTCATTTATATTCCCAGTATTCCGGTCGTCATTTGTGTCCTGGTGTCCCAGTCTGTACTTTCTCTTTGAGTGTCGAGGTCGTCATTTATATTCCCTGTGTCCCAGCATCCCGGTCGTCATTTGTTTCCCGGTGTCCCGGTCTGTAATTTCTCTTCGAACAATCTCTGTGTCCCGCTCGTCATTTATATATCTTCCCTGTACCCCCGTCGTCCCCTTTGTAGTTGTGTCACTGTGTCCCGGTCGTCATTTATATTCCCTGTGTCCCGGTGTCCCAGTCTGTAATTTCTCTTTGAGGTTCCCGGTCGTCATTTATATTCCCTGTATCCCCGTGTCCCGGTCGTCATTTGTGTCCCGGTCTGTAATTTCATCAGTTGACAAACATGACGTCAGTCGACAAACAATTTCATGACGCATACAGCTCAATCCTTACAATGACGTCAGTCGACACAGCTGAAGTCACTCGACAGACAAACAGACAACTTATTTTTATATATATATATATAGATAAATTGCTGTGGGGGGGGGCTTGGGGGGCATCGCGCCCCAAGCCCCCGGCGCGCGTAAGTCGTTACACGCCATATTAGTTACCTGCCATTGTAGTTGTGTCCCTGTGTCCCACCTGTGAATTGAGATAGATATAAATATATATATTTTTTGAACTACATAAAACTTGCGAATATACAACATTCTTCGCTGTCCAATTTAACTACGTAAAACTTAAGAATATACAACATTCTTCCATGTCCTATTGTTTGTGCATATAAATAGATTGTTAGGTTTACCTAACTCTTGAACATGCAACATAAAATTGTCCATGGGAAAAGCAATCCGTATTCAGATCTATACCTGATTATTCTAATGATTGCCCTTTAGCTTTGTTGATGCTGATTGCTAATCAAACATTCCCTGTGTCCCCGTCGTCATTTATATATCCCCCTGTGCCCCCTGGCACCCCCCTTGTAGTTGTGTTCCTGTGTCCTGGTCGTCATTTATATTCCCAGTATTCCGGTCTTCATTTGTGTCCCGGTGTCCCAGTCTGTACTTTCTCTTTGAGTATCGAGGTCGTCATTTATATTCCCTGTGCCCCAGCATCCCGGTCGTCATTTGTTTCCCGGTGTCCCCAGTCTGTAATTTCTCTTCGAACAATCCCTTTGTCCCGGTCGTCATTTATATATATCTTCCCTGTACCCCCGTCGTCCCCATTGTTGTTGTGTCACTGTGTCCCGGTCGTCATTTATATTCCCTGTGTCCCGGTGTCCCAGTCTGTAATTTCTCTTTGAGGTTCCCGGTCGTCATTTATATTCCCTGTATCCCCGTGTCCTGGTCGTCATTTGTGTCCCGGTTTGTAATTTCATCAGTTGACAAACATTACGTCAGTCGACAAACAATTTCATGACGCATACAGCTCTATCCTTACAATGACGTCAGTCGACACACCTGAAGTCACTCGACAGACACACAGACAACTTATTTTTATATATATAGATATATAGCTGTTGGGGGGGGGGGCTTGGGGGGGCATCGTGCCCCCAAGCCCCCCGCGCGCCTAAGTTGTTACACGCCATATTAGTTACCTGCCATTGTAGTTGTGTCCCTGTGTCCCACCTGTGAATTGAGATAGATATAAATATATATATTTTTTGAACTACATAAAACTTGCGAATATACAACATTCTTCGCTGTCCAATTTAACTACGTAAAACTTAAGAATATACAACATTCTTCCATGTCCTATTGTTTGTGCATATAAATAGATTGTAAGGTTTACCTAACTCTTGAACATGCAACATAAAATTGTCCATGGGAAAAGCAATCCGTATTCAGATCTATACCTGATTATTCTAATGATTGCCCTTTATCTTTGTTGATGCTGATTGCTAATCAAACATTCCCTGTGTCCCCGTCGTCATTTATATACCCCCTGTGCCCCCTTCCTACCGTCCTAGCCGAGTCGGTTGGTGCGCTGGATTTGGGATTCTTTGTCTGAAAGGACGCGGGTTCGAATCCCAGTGTACCCAATTGTTCAGTTTGGGACGGGAGTCAGTGGCGTGACTCTGTAAGCTTAGCCAGAGTCGACCCAGCTTTAAATGGGTACCTGGAGAAATCTGGGGAAGGTAAACAGGAAGGGTGTGCGAAAGCACAGGATGGTTGGCTCCCAACCCCCCATTGCACTTCCTGGCTGAAGGGCCAAGAAACGGAGATCAGCACCGCCGGTAGGGACTGTAAAGTCTAATGCCGTATCCTTTACCTTTACCTTTACCTGTGCCCCCTGGCACCCCCCTTGTAGTTGTGTCCCTGTGTCCTGGTCGTCATTTATATTCCCAGTATTCCGGTCGTCATTTGTGTCCCGGTGTCCCAGTCTATACTTTCTCTTTGAGTGTCGAGGTCGTCATTTATATTCCCTGTGTCCCAGCATCCCGGTCGTCATTTGTTTCCCGGTGTCCCGGTCTGTAATTTCTCTTCGAACAATCCCTGTGTCCGGTCGTTATTTATATATCTTCCCTGTACCCCCGTCGTCCCCTTTGTAGTTGTGTCACTGTGTCCCGGTCGTCATTTATATTCCCTGTGTCCCGGTGTCCCAGTCTGTAATTTCTCTTTGAGGTTCCCGGTCGTCATTTATATTCCCTGTATCCCCGTGTCCCGGTCGTCATTTATATTCCCAGTATTCCGGTCGTCATTTGTGTCCCGGTGTCCCAGTCTGTACTTTCTCTTTGAGTTTCGAGGTCGTCATTTATATTCCCTGTTTCCCAGCATCCCGGTCGTCATTTGTTTCCCGGTGTCCCGGTCTGTAATTTCTCTTCGAACAATCCCTGTGTCCCGGTCGTCATTTATATATCTTCCCTGTACCCCCGTCGTCCCCTTTGTAGTTGTGTCACTGTGTCCCGGTCGTCATTTATATTCCCTGTGTCCCGGTGTCCCAGTCTGTAATTTCTCTTTGAGGTTCCCGGTCGTCATTTATATTCCCTGTATCCCCGTGTACCGGTCGTCATTTATATTCCCAATATTCCGGTCGTCATTTGTGTCCCGGTGTCCCAGTCTGTACTTTCTCTTTGAGTGTCGAGGTCGTCATTTATATTCCCTGTGTCCCAGCATCCCGGTCGTCATTTGTTTCCCGGTGTCCCGGTCTGTAATTTCTCTTCGAACAATCCCTGTGTCGCGGTCGTCATTTATATATCTTCCCTGTACCCCCGTCGTCCCCTTTGTAGTTGTGTCACTGTGTCCCGGTCGTCATTTATATTCCCTGTGTCCCGGTGTCCCTGTCTGTAATTTCTCTTTGAGGTTCCCGGTCGTCATTTATATTCCCTTTATCCCCGTGTTCCGGTCGTCATTTGTGTCCCGGTCTGTAATTTCATCAATTGACAAACATGACGTCAGTCGACAAACATTTTCATGACGCATACAGCTCAATCCTTACAATGACGTCAGTCGACACACCTGAAGTCACTCGACAGACACACAGACAACTTATTTTTATATATATAGATATATAGCTGTTGGGGGGGGCTTGGGGGGGCATCGCGCCCCCAAGCCCCCGCGCGCGTAAGTCGTTACACGCCATATTAGTTACCTGCCATTGTAGTTGTGTCCCTGTGTCCCACCTGTGAATTGAGATAGATATAAATATATATATTTTTTGAACTACATAAAACTTGCGAATATACAACATTCTTCGCTGTCCAATTTAACTACGTAAAACTTAAGAATATACAACATTCTTCCATGTCCTATTGTTTGTGCATATAAATAGATTGTTAGGTTTACCTAACTCTTGAACATGCAACATAAAATTGTCCATGGGAAAAGCAATCCGTATTCAGATCTATACCTGATTATTCTAATGATTGCCCTTTAGCTTTGTTGATGCTGATTGCTAATCAAACATTCCCTGTGTCCCCGTCGTCATTTATATATCCCCCTCTTCCCCCTGGCACCCCCCTTGTAGTTGTGTCCCTGTGTCCTGGTCGTAATTTATATTCCCTGTGTCCCAGCATCCCGGTCGTCATTTGTTTCCCGGTGTCCAGTCTGTAATTTCTCTTCGAACAATCCCTGTGTCCCGGTCGTCCTTTATATATCTTCCCTGTACCCCCGTCGTCCCCTTTGTAGTTGTGTCACTGTGTCCCGGTCGTCATTTAAATTCCCTGTGTCCCGGTGTCCCAGTCTGTAATTTCTCTTTGAGGTTCCCGGTCGTCATTTATATTCCCTGTATCCCCGTCTCCCGGTCGTCATTTGTGTCCCGGTCTGTAATTTCATCAGTTGACAAACATGACGTCAGTCGACAAACAATTTCATGACGCATACAGCTCAATCCTTACAATGACGTCAGTCGACACACCTGAAGTCACTCGACAGACACACAGACAACTTATTTTTATATGTATAGATATATAGCTATTGGGGGGGGGCTTGGGGGGGCATCGCGCCCCCAAGCCCCCCGCACGCGTAAGTCGTTACACGCCATATTAGTTACCTGCCATTGTAGTTGTGTCCCTGTGTCCCACTTGTGAATTGAGATAGATATAAATATATATATTTTTTGAACTACATAAAACTTGCGAATATACAACATTCTTCGCTGTCCAATTTAACTATGTAAAACTTAAGAATATACAACATTCTTCCATGTCCTATTGTTTGTGCATATAAATAGATTGTTAGGTTTACCTAACTCTTGAACATGCAACATAAAATTGTCCATGGGAAAAGCAATCCGTATTCAGATCTATACCTGATTATTCTAATGATTGCCCTTTAGCTTTGTTGATGCTGATTGCTAATCAGACATTCCCTGTGTCCCCGTCGTCATTTATATATCCCCCTGTGCCCCCTGGCACCCCCCTTGTAGTTGTGTCCCTGTGTCCTGGTCGTCATTTATATTCCCAGTATTCCGGTCGTCATTGTGTCCCGTTGTCCCAGTCTGTACTTTCTCTTTGAGTGTCGAGGTCGTCATTTATATTCCCTGTGTCCCAGCATCCCGGTCGTCATTTGTTTCCCGGTGTCCCGGTCTGTAATTTCTTTCGAACAATCCCTGTGTCCCGGTCGTCATTTATATATCTTCCCTGTACCCCCGTCGTCCCCCTTTGTAGTTGTGTCACTGTGTCCCGGTCGTCATTTATATTCCCTGTGTTCCGGTGTCCCAGTCTGTAATTTCTCTTTGAGGTTCCCGGTCGTCATTTATATTCCCTGTATCCCCGTGTCCCGGTTGTCATTTGTGTCCCGGTCTGTAATTTCATCAGTTGAAAAACATGACGTCAGTCGACAAACAATTTCATGACGCATACAGCTCAATCCTTACAATGACGTCAGTCGACACACCTGAAGTCACTCGACAGACACACAGACAACTTATTTTTATATATATAGATATATAGCTGTTTGGGGGGGGGGCTTGGGGGGCATCGCGCCCCCAAGCCCCCCGCGAGCGTAAGTCGTTACACGCTATATTAGTTACCTGCCATTGTAGTTGTGTCCCTGTGTCCCACCTGTGAATTGAGATAGATATAAATATATATATTTTTTGAACTACATAAAACTTGCGAATATACAACATTCTTCGCTGTCCAATTTAACTACGTAAAACTTAAGAATATACAACATTCTTCCATGTCCTATTGTTTGTGCATATAAATAGATTGTTAGGTTTACCTAACTCTTGAACATGCAACATAAAATTGTCCATGGGAAAAGCAATCCGTATTGAGATCTATACCTGATTATTCTAATGATTGCCCTTTAGCTTTGTTGATGCTGATTGCTAATCAAACATTCCCTGTGTCCCCGTCGTCATTTATATATCCCCCTGTGCCCCCTGGCACCCCCCTTGTAGTTGTGTCCCTGTGTCCTGGTCGTCATTTATATTCCCAGTATTCCGGTCGTCATTTGTGTCCTGGTGTCCCAGTCTGTACTTTCTCTTTGAGTGTCGAGGTCGTCATTTATATTCCCTGTGTCCCAGCATCCCGGTCGTCATTTGTTTCCCGGTGTCCCGGTCTGTAATTTCTCTTCGAACAATCTCTGTGTCCCGCTCGTCATTTATATATCTTCCCTGTACCCCCATCGTCCCCTTTGTAGTTGTGTCACTGTGTCCCGGTCGTCATTTATATTCCCTGTGTCCCGGTGTCCCAGTCTGTAATTTCTCTTTGAGGTTCCCGGTCGTCATTTATATTCCCTGTATCCCCGTGTCCCGGTCGTCATTTGTGTCCCGGTCTGTAATTTCATCAGTTGACAAACATGACGTCAGTCGACAAACAATTTCATGACGCATACAGCTCAATCCTTACAATGACGTCAGTCGACACAGCTGAAGTCACTCGACAGACAAACAGACAACTTATTTTTATATATATATATAGATATATTGCTGTGGGGGGGGGCTTGGGGGGCATCGCGCCCCCAAGCCCCCGGCGCGCGTTAGTCGTTACACGCCATATTAGTTACCTGCCATTGTAGTTGTGTCCCTGTGTCCCACCTGTGAATTGAGATAGATATAAATATATATATTTTTGAACTACATAAAATTTGCGAATATACAACATTCTTCGCTGTCCAATTTAACTACGTAAAACTTAAGAATATACAACATTCTTCCATGTCCTATTGTTTGTGCATATAAATAGATTGTTAGGTTTACCTAACTCTTGAACATGCAACATAAAATTGTCCATGGGAAAAGCAATCCGTATTCAGATCTATACCTGATTATTCTAATGATTGCCCTTTAGCTTTGTTGATGCTGATTGCTAATCAAACATTCCCTGTGTCCCCGTCGTCATTTATATATCCCCCTGTGCCCCCTGGCACCCCCCTTGTAGTTGTGTCCCTGTGTCCTGGTCGTCATTTATATTCCCAGTATTCCGGTCGTCATTTGTGTCCCGGTGTCCCAGTCTGTACTTTCTCTTTGAGTATCGAGGTCGTCATTTATATTCCCTGTGTCCCAGCATCCGGTCGTCATTTGTTTCCCGGTGTCCCAGTCTGTAATTTCTCTTCGAACAATCCCTTTGTCCCGGTCGTCATTTATATATCTTCCCTGTACCCCCGTCGTCCCCATTGTAGTTGTGTCACTGTGTCCCGGTCGTCATTTATATTCCCTGTGTCCCGGTGTCCCAGTCTGTAATTTCTCTTTGAGGTTCCCGGTCGTCATTTATATTCCCTGTATCCCCGTGTCCTGGTCGTCATTTGTGTCCCGGTTTGTAATTTCATCAGTTGACAAACATTACGTCAGTCGACAAACAATTTCATGACGCATACAGCTCAATCCTTACAATGACGTCAGTCGACACACCTGAAGTCACTCGACAGACACACAGACAACTTATTTTTATATATATAGATATATAGCTGTTGGGGGGGGGGGGCTTGGGGGGGCATCGTGCCCCAAGCCCCCCGCGAGCGTAAGTCGTTACACGCCATATTAGTTACCTGCCATTGTAGTTGTGTCCCTGTGTCCCACCTGTGAATTGAGATAGATATAAATATATATATTTTTTGAACTACATAAAACTTGCGAATATACAACATTCTTCGCTGTCCAATTTAACTACGTAAAACTGAAGAATATACAACATTCTTCCATGTCCTATTGTTTGTGCATATAAATAGATTGTTAGGTTTACCTAACTCTTGAACATGCAACATAAAATTGTCCATGGGTAAAGCAATCCGTATTCAGATCTATACCTGATTATTCTAATGATTGCCCTTTAGCTTTGTTGATGCTGATTGCTAATCAAACATTCCCTGTGTCCCCGTCGTCATTTATATATCCCCCTGTGCCCCCTGGCACCCCCCTTGTAGTTGTGTCCCTGTGTCCTGGTCGTCATTTATATTCCCAGTATTCCGGTCGTCATTTGTGTCCCGGTGTCCCAGTCTGTACTTTCTCTTTGAGTGTCGAGGTCGTCATTTATATTCCCTGTGTCCCAGCATCCCGGTCGTCATTTGTTTCCTGGTGTCCCGGTCTGTAATTTCTCTTCGAACAATCCCTGTGTCCCGGTCGTCATTTATATATCTTCCCTGTACCCCCGTCGTCCCCTTTGTAGTTGTGTCACTGTGTCCCGGTCGTCATTTATATTCCCTGTGTCTGATTATTCTAATGATTGCCCTTTAGCTTTGTTGATGCTGATTGCTAATCAAACATTCCCTGTGTCCCCGTCGTCATTTATATATCCCCCTGTGCCCCCTGGCACCCCCTTGTAGTTTTGTCCCTGTGTCCTGGTCGTCATTTATATTCCCAGTATTCCGGTCGTCATTTGTGTCCCGGTGTCCCAGTCTGTACTTTCTCTTTGAGTGTCGAGGTCGTCATTTATATTCCCTGTGTCCCAGCATCCCGGTCGTCATTTGTTTCCCGGTGTCCCAGTCTGTAATTTCTCTTCGAACAATCCCTTCGTCCCGGTCGTCATTTATATATCTTCCCTGTACCCCCGTCGTCCCCATTGTTGTTGTGTCACTGTGTCCCGGTCGTCATTTATATTCCCTGTGTCCCGGTGTCCCAGTCTGTAATTTCTCTTTGAGGTTCCCGGTCGTCATTTATATTCCCTGTATCCCCGTGTCCTGGTCGTCATTTGTGTCCCGGTTTGTAATTTCATCAGTTGACAAACATGACGTCAGTCGACAAACAATTTCATGACGCATACAGCTCAATCCTGACAATGACGTCAGTCGACACACCTGAAGTCACTCGACAGAAACACAGACAACTTATTTTTATATATATAGATTTATAGCTGTTGGGGGGAGGGCTTGGGGGGGGGGGCATCGCGCCCCCAAGCCCCCGCGCGCGTAAGTCGTTACACGCCATATTAGTTACCTGCCATTGTAGTTGTGTCCCTGTGTCCCACCTGTGAATTGAGATAGATATAAATATATATATTTTTTGAACTACATAAAACTTGCGAATATACAACATTCTTCGCTGTCCTATTTAACTACGTAAAACTTAAGAATATACAACATTCTTCCATGTCCTATTGTTTTTGCATATAAATAGATTGTTAGGTTTACCTGACTCTTGAACATGCAACATAAAATTGTCCATGGGAAAAGCAATCCGTATTCAGATCTATACCTGATTATTCTAATGATTGCCCTTTAGCTTTGTTGATGCTGATTGCTAATCAAACATTCCCTGTGTCCCCGTCGTCATTTATATATCCCCCTCTTCCACCTGGCACCCCCCTTGTAGTTGTGTCCCTGTGTCCTGGTCGTAATTTATATTCCCTGTGTCCCAGCATCCCGGTCGTCATTTGTTTCCCGGTGTCCCAGTCTGTAATTCTCTTCGAACAATCCCTGTGTCCCGGTCGTCCTTTATATATCTTCCCTGTACCCCCGTCGTCCCCTTTGTAGTTGTGTCACTGTGTCCCGGTCGTCATTTAAATTCCCTGTGTCCCGGTGTCCCAGTCTGTAATTTCTCTTTGAGGTTCCCGGTCGTCATTTATATTCCCTGTATCCCCGTCTCCCGGTCGTCATTTGTGTCCCGGTCTGTAATTTCATCAGTTGACAAACATGACGTCAGTCGACAAACAATTTCATGACGCATACAGCTCAATCCTTACAATGACGTCAGTCGAAACACCTGAAGTCACTCGACAGACACACAGACAACTTATTTTTATATATATAGATATATAGCTGTTGGGGGGGACTTGGGGGGGCATCGCGCCCCCAAGCCCCCCGCGCGCGTAAGTCGTTACTCGCCATATTAGTTACCTGCCATTGTAGTTGTGTCCCTGTGTCCCACCTGTGAATTGAGATAGATATAAATTTATATATTTTTTGAACTACATAAAACTTGCGAATATACAACATTCTTCGCTGTCCAATTTAACTACGTAAAACTTAAGAATATACAACATTCTTCCATGTCCTTTTGTTTGTGCATATAAATAGATTGTTAGGTTTACCTAACTCTTGAACATGCAACATAAAATTGTCCATGGGAAAAGCAATCCGTATTCAGATCTATACCTGATTATTCTAATGATTGCCCTTTAGCTTTGTTGATGCTGATTGCTAATCAAACATTCCCTGTATTCCCGTCGTCATTTATATATCCCCCTGTGCCCCCTGGCACCCCCCTTGTAGTTGTGTCCCTATGTCCTGGTCGTCATTTATATTCCCAGTATTCCGGTCGTCATTTGTGTCCCGGTGTCCCAGTCTGTACTTTCTCTTTGAGTGTCGAGGTCGTCATTTATATTCCCTGTGTCCCAGCATCCCGGTCGTCATTTGTTTCCGGTGTCCCGGTCTGTAATTTCTCTTCGAACAATCCCTGTGTCCCGGTCGTCATTTATATATCTTCCCTGTACCCCCGTCGTCCCCTTTGTAGTTGTGTCACTGTGTCCCGGTCGTCATTTATATTCCCTGTGTCCCGGTGTCCCAGTCTGTAATTTCTCTTTGAGGTTCCCGGTCGTCATTTATATTCCCTGTATCCCCGTGTCCCGGTCGTCATTTGTGTCCCGGTCTGTAATTTCATCAGTTGACAAACATGACGTCAGTCGACAAACAATTTCATGACGCATACAGCTCAATCCTTACAATGACGTCAGTCGACACACCTGAAGTCACTCGACAGACACACAGACAACTTATTTTTATATATATAGATATATAGCTGTTGGGAAGGGGGTGCTTGGGGGGGCATCAAGCCCCCAAGCCCCCCGCGCGCGTAAGTTGTTACACGCCATATTAGTTACCTGCCATTGTAGTTGTGTCCCTGTGTCCCACCTGTGAATTGAGATAGATATAAATATATATATTTTTTGAACTACATAAAACTTGCGAATATACAACATTCTTCGCTGTCCAATTTAACTACGTAAAACTTAAGAATATACAACATTCTTCCATGTCCTATTGTTTGTGCATATAAATAGATTGTTAGGTTTACCAAACTCTTGAACATGCAACATAAAATTGTCCATGGGAAAAGCAATCCGTATTCAGATCTATACCTGATTATTCTAATGATTGCCCTTTAGCTTTGTTGATGCTGATTGCTAATCAAACATTCCCTGTGTCCCCGTCGTCATTTATATATCCCCCTGTGCCCCCGGCACCCCCTTGTAGTTGTGTCTCTGTGTCCTGGTCGTCATTTATATTCCCAGTATTCCGGTCGTCATTTGTGTCCCGGTGTCCCAGTCTGTACTTTCTCTTTGAGTGTCGAGGTCGTCATTTATATTCCCTGTGTCCCAGCATCCCGGTCGTCATTTGTTTCCCGGTGTCCCGGTCTGTAATTTCTCTTCGAACAATCCCTGTGTCCCGGTCGTCATTTATATATCTTCCCTGTACCCCCGTCGTCCCCTTTGTAGTTGTGTCACTGTGTCCCGGTCGTCATTTATATTCCCTGTGTCCCGGTGTCCCAGTCTGTAATTTCTCTTTGAGGTTCCCGGTCGTCATTTATATTCCCTGTATCCCCGTGTCCCGGTCGTCATTTGTGTCCTGGTCTGTAATTTCATCAGTTGACAAACATGACGTCAGTCGACAAACAATTTCATGACGCATACAGCTCAATCCTTACAATGACGTCAGTTGACACACCTGAAGTCACTCGACAGACACACAGACAACTTATTTTTATATATATAGATATATAGCTGTTGGGGGGGGCTTGGGGGGGGGGGCATCGCGCCCCCAAGCCCCCCGCGCGCATAAGTCGTTACACGCCATATTAGTTACCTGCCATTGTAGTTGTGTCCCTGTGTCCCAGCTGTGAATTGAGATAGATATAAATATATATATTTTTTGAACTACATAAAACTTGCGAATATACAAAATTCTTCGCTGTCCAATTTAACTACGTAAAACTTAAGAATATACAACATTCTTCCATGTCCTATTGTTTGTGCATATAAATAGATTGTTAGGTTTACCTAACTCTTGAACATGCAACATAAAATTGTCCATGGGAAAAGCAATCCGTATTCAGATCTATACCTGATTATTCTAATGATTGCCCTTTAGCTTTGTTGATGCTGATTGCTAATCAAACATTCCCTGTGTCCCCGTCGTCATTTATATATCCCCCTGTGCCCCCTGGCACCCCCCTTGTAGTTGTGTCCCTGTGTCCTGGTCGTCATTTATATTCCCAGTATTCCGGTCGTCATTTGTGTCCCGGTGTCCCAGTCTGTACTTTCTCTTTGAGTGTCGAGGTCGTCATTTATATTCCCTGTGTCCCAGCATCCCGGTCGTCATTTGTTTCCCGGTGTCCCGGTCTGTAATTTCTCTTCGAACAATCCCTGTGTCCCGGTCGTCATTTATATATCTTCCCTGTACCCCCGTCGTCCCCTTTGTAGTTGTGTCACTGTGTCCCGGTCGTCATTTATATTCCCTGTGTCCCGGTGTCCCAGTCTGTAATTTCTCTTTGAGGTTCCCGGTCGTCATTTATACTCCCTGTATCCCCGTGTCCCGGTCGTCATTTGTGTCCCGGTCTGTAATTTCATCAGTTGACAAACATGACGTCAGTCGACAAACAATTTCATGACGCATACAGCTCAATCCTTACAATGACGTCAGTCGACACACCTGAAGTCACTCGACAGACACACAGACAACTTATTTTTATATATATAGATATATAGCTGTTTGGGTGGGGGGGGGGGGGGCTTGGGGGGGGGGGCATCGCGCCCCCAAGCCCCCCGCGCGCGTAAGTCGTTAAACGCCATATTAGTTACCTGCCATTGTAGTTGTGTCCCTGTGTCCCACCTGTGAATTGAGATAGATATAAATATATATATTTTTTGAACTACATAAAACTTGCGAATATACAACATTCTTCGCTGTCCAATTTAACTACGTAAAACTGAAGAATATACAACATTCTTCCATGTCCTATTGTTTGTGCGTATAAATAGATTGTTAGGTTTATCTAACTCTTGAAAATGCAACTTAAAATTGTCCATGGGAAAAGCAATCCGTATTCAGATCTATACCTGATTATTCTAATGATTGCCCTTTAGCCCTTGTTGATGCTGATTGCTAATCAAACATTCCCTGTATCCCCGTTGTCATTTATATATCCCCCTGTGCCCCCTGGTACCCCCCTTGTAGTTGTGTCCCTGTGTCCTGGTCGTCATTTATATTCCCAGTATTCCGGTCGTCATTTGTGTCCCGGTGTCCCAGTCTGTACTTTCTCTTTGAGTGTTGAGGTCGTCATTTATATTCCCTGTGTCCCAGCATCCCGGTCGTCATTTGTTTCCCGGTGTCCCGGTCTGTAATTTCTCTTCGAACAATCCTGTGTCCCGGTCGTCATTTATATATCTTCCCTGTACCCCCGTCGTCCCCTTTGTAGTTGTGTCACTGTGTGCCGGTCGTCATTTATATTCCCTGTGTCCCGGTGTCCCAGTCTGTAATTTCTCTTTGAGGTTCCCGGTCGTCATTTATATTCCCTGTATCCCCGTGTCCCGGTCGTCATTTGTGTCCCGGTCTGTAATTTCATCAGTTGACAAACATGACGTCAGTCGACAAACAATTTCATGACGCATACAGCTCAATCCTTACAATGACGTCAGTCGACACACCTGAAGTCACTCGACAGACACACAGACAACTTATTTATATATATATAGATATATAGCTGTTGGGGGGGGGGCTTGGGGGGGCATCGCGCCCCAAGCCCCCCGCGCGCCTAAGTCGTTACACGCCATATTAGTTACCCGCCATTGTAGTTGTGTCCCTGTGTCCCACCTGTGAATTGAGATAGATATAAATATATATATTTTTTGAACTACATAAAACTTGCGAATATACAACATTCTTCGCTGTCCAATTTAACTACGTAAAACTTAAGAATATACAACATTCTTCCATGTCCTATTGTTTGTGCATATAAATAGATTGTTAGGTTTACCTAACTCTTGAACATGCAACATAAAATTGTCCATGGGAAAAGCAATCCGTATTCAGATCTATACCTGATTATTCTAATGATTGCCCTTTAGCTTTGTTGATGCTGATTGCTAATCAAACATTCCCTGTGTCCCGTCGTCATTTATATATCCCCCTGTGCCCCCTGGCACCCCCCTTGTAGTTGTGTCCCTGTGTCCTGGTCGTCATTTATATTCCCAGTATTCCGGTCGTCAGTTGTGTCTCGGTGTCCCAGTCTGTACTTTCCTCTTTGAGTGTCGAGGTCGTCATTTATATTCCCTGTGTCCCAGCATCCCGGTCGTCATTTGTTTCCCGGTGTCCCGGTCTGTAATTTCTCTTCGAACAATCCCTGTGTCCCGGTCGTCATTTATATATCTTCCCTGTACCCCCGTCGTCCCCTTTGTAGTTGTGTCACTTTGTCCCGGTTGTCATTTATATTCCCTGTGTCCCGGTGTCCCAGTCTGTAATTTCTCTTTGAGGTTCCCGGTTGTCATTTATATTCCCTGTATCCCCGTATCCCGGTCGTCATTTGTGTCCCGGTCTGTAATTTCATCAGTTGACAAACATGACGTAAGTCGACAAACAATTTCATGACGCATACAGCTCAATCCTTACAATGACGTCAGTCGACACACCTGAAGTCACTCGACAGACACACAGACAACTTATTTTTATATATATGGATATATAGCTGTTGGGGGGGGGGGTGGGCTTGGGGGGCATCGCGCCCCCAAGCCCCCCGCGCCTTTAAGTCGTTACACGCCATATTAGTTACCTGCCATTGTAGTTGTGTCCCTGTGTCCCACCTGTGAATTGAGATAGATATAAATATATACATTTTTTGAACTACATAAAACTTGCGAATATACAACATTCTTCACTGTCCAATTTAACTACGTAAAACTTAAGAATATACAACATTCTTCCATGTCCTATTGTTTGTGCATATAAATAGATTGTTAGGTTTACCTAACTCTTGAACATGCAACATAAAATTATCCATGGGAAAAGCAATCTGTATTCAGATCTATACCTGATTATTCTAATGATTGCCCTTTAGCTTTGTTGATGCTGATTGCTAATCAACATTCCCTGTGTCTCCGTCGTCATTTATATATCCCCCTGTGACCCCTGGCATCCCCCTTGTAGTTGTGTCCCTGTGTCCTGGTCGTCATTTATATTCCCAGTATTCCGGTCGTCATTTGTGTCCCGGTGTCCCAGTCTGTACTTTCTCTTTGAGTGTCGAGGTCGTCATTTATATTCCCTGTGTCCCAGCATCCCGGTCGTCGTTTGTTTCCCGGTGTCCCGTCTGTAATTTCTCTTCGAACAATCCCTGTGTCCCGGTCGTCATTTATATATCTTCCCTGTACCCCCATCGTCCCCTTTGTAGTTGTGTCACTGTGTCCAGGTCGGCATTTATATTCCCTGTGTCCCGGTGTCCCAGTCTGTAATTTCTCTTTGAGGTTCCCGGTCGTCATTTACATTCCCTGTATCCCCGTGTCCCGGTCGTCATTTGTGTCCCGGTCTGTAATTTCATCAGTTGACAAACATGACGTCAGTCGACAAACAATTTCATGACGCATACAGCTCAATCCTTACAATGACGTCAGTCGACACACCTGAAGTCACTCGACAGACACACAGACAACTTATTTTTATATATATAGATATATAGCTGTTGGGGGGGGCTTGGGGGGCATCGCGCCCCCAAGCCCCCCGCGCGCGTAAGTCGTTACACGCCATATTAGTTACCTGCCATTGTAGCTGTGTCCCTGTGTCCCACCTGTGAATTGAGATAGATATAAATATATATATTTTTTGAACTACATAAAACTTGCGAATATACAACATTCTTCGCTGTCCAATTTAACTACGTAAAACTTAAGAATATACAACATTATTCCATGTCCTATTGTTTGTGCATATAAATAGATTGTTAGGTTTACCTAACTCTTGAACTTGCAACATAAAATTGTCCATGGGAAAAGCAATCCGTATTCAGATCTATACCTGATTATTCTAATGATTGCCCTTTAGCTTTGTTGATGCTGATTGCTAATCAAACATTCCTGTGTCCCCGTCGTCATTTATATATCCCCCTGTGCCCCCTGGCACCCCCCTTGTAGTTGTGTCCCTGTGTCCTGGTCGTAATTTATATTCCCAGTATTCCGGTCGTCATTGTGTCCCGATGTCCCAGTCTGTACTTTCTCTTTGAGTGTCGAGGTCGTCATTTATATTCCCTGTGTCCCAGCATCCGGTCGTCATTTGTTTCCCGGTGTCCCGGTCTGTAATTTCTCTTCGAACAATCCCTGTGTCCCGGTCGTCATTTATATATCTTCCCTGTACCCCCGTCGTCCCCTTTGTAGTTGTGTCACTGTGTCCCGGTCGTCATTTATATTCCCTGTGTCCCGGTGTCCCAGTCTGTAATTTCTCTTTGAGGTTCCCGGTCGTCATTTATATTCCCTGTATCCCCGTGTCCCGGTCGTCATTTGTGTCCCGGTCTGTAATTTCATCAGTTGACAAACATGACGTCAGTCGACAAACAATTTCATGACGCATACAGCTCAATCCTTACAATGACGTCAGTCGACACACCTGAAGTCACTCGACAGACACACAGACAACTTATTTTTATATATATAGATATATAGCTGTTGGGGGGGGGAGCTTGGGGGCATCGCGCCCCAAAGCCCCCCGCGCGCGTAAGTCGTTACACGCCATATTAGTTACCTGCCATTGTAGTTGTGTCCCTGTGTCCCACCTGTGAATTGAGATAGATATAAATATATATATTTTTTGAACTACATAAACTTGCGAATATACAACATTCTTCGCTGTCCAATTTAACTACGTAAAACTTAAGAATATACAACATTCTTCCATGTCCTATTGTTTGTGCATATAAATAGATTGTTAGGTTTACCTAACTCTTGAACATGCAACATAAAATTGTCCATGGGAAAAGCAATCCGTATTCAGATCTATACCTGATTATTCTAATGATTGCCCTTTAGCTTTGTTGATGCTGATTGCTAATCAAACATTCCCTGTGTCCCCGTCGTCATTTATATATCCCCCTGTGCCCCCTGGCACCCCCCTTGTAGTTGTGTCCCTGTGCCCTGGTCGTCATTTATATTCCCAGTATTCCGGTCGTCATTTGTGTCCCTGTGTCCCAGACTGTACTTTCTCTTTGATTGTCGAGGTCGTCATTTATATTCCCTGTGTCCCAGCATCCCGGTCGTCATTTGTTTCCCGGTGTCCCGGTCTGTAATTTCTCTTCGAACAATCCCTGTGTCCCGGTCGTCATTTATATATCTTCCCTGTACCCCCGTCGTCCCCTTTGTAGTTGTGTCACTGTGTCCCGGTCGTCATTTATATTCCCTGTGTCCCGGTGTCCCAGTCTGTAATTTCTCTTTGAGGTTCCCGGTCGTCATTTATATTCCCTTTATCCCCGTGTCCCGGTCGTCATTTGTGTCCCGGTCTGTAATTTCATCAGTTGACAAACATGACGTCAGTCGACAAACAATTTCATGACGCATACAGCTCAATCCTTACAATGACGTCAGTCGACACACCTGAAGTCACTCGACAGACACACAGACAACTTATTTTTATATATATAGATATATAGCTGTTGGGGGGGGGGGGGCTTGGGGGGCATCGCGCCCCCAAGCCCCCCGCGCGCGTAAGTCGTTACACGCCATATTAGTTACCTGCATTGTAGTTGTGTCCCTGTGTCCCACCTGTGAATTGAGATAGATATAAATATATATATTTTTTGAACTACATAAAACTTGCGAATATACAACATTCTTCGATGTCCAATTTAACTACATAAAACTTAAGAATATACAACATTCTTCCATGTCCTATTGTTTGTGCATATAAATAGATTGTTAGGTTTACCTAACTCTTGAACATGCAACATAAAATTGTCCATGGGAAAAGCAATCCGTATTCAGATCTATACCTGATTATTCTAATGATTGCCCTTTAGCTTTGTTGATGCTGATTGCTAATCAAACATTCCCTGTGTCCCCGTCGTCATTTATATATCCCCCTGTGCCCCCTGGCACCCCCCTTGTAGTTGTGTCCTGTGTCCTGGTCGTCATTTATATTCCCAGTATTCCGGTCGTCATTTGTGTCCCGGTGTCCCTGTCTGTACTTTCTCTTTGAGTGTCGAGGTCGTCATTTATATTCCCTGTGTCCCAGCATCCCGGTCGTCATTTGTTTCCCGATGTCCCGGTCTGTAATTTCTCTTCGAACAATCCCTGTGTCCCGGTCGTCATTTATATATCTTCCCTGTACCCCCATCGTACCCTTTGTAGTTGTGTCACTGTGTCCCGGTCGTCATTTATATTCCCTGTGTCCCGGTGTCCCAGTCTGTAATTTCTCTTTGAGGTTCCCGGGTCGTCATTTATATCCCTGTATCCCCGTGTCCCGGTCGTCATTTGTGTCCCGGTCTGTAATTTCATCAGTTGACAAACATGACGTCAGTCGACAAACAATTTCATGACGCATACAGCTCAATCCTTACAATGACGTCAGTCGACACACCTGAAGTCAGTCGACAGACACACAGACAACTTATTTTTATATATATAGATATATAGCTGTTGGGGGGGGGGGGCTCGGGAGGCATCGCGCCCCCAAGCCCCCCGCGCGTGTATGTCGTTACACGCCATATTAGTTACCTGCCATTGTAGTTGTGTCCCTGTGTCCCACCTGTGAATTGAGATAGATATAAATATATATATTTTTTGAACTACATAAGACTTGCGAATATACAACATTCTTCGCTGTCCAATTTAACTACGTAAAACTTAAGAATATGCAACATTCTTCCATGTCCTATTGTTTGTGTATATAAATAGATTGTTAGGTTTACCTAACTCTTGAACATGCAACATAAAATTGTCCATGGGAAAAGCAATCCGTATTCAGATCTATACCTGATTATTCTAATGATTAACCTTTAGCTTTTTTGATGCTGATTGCTAATCAAACATTCCCTGTGTCCCCGTCGTCATTTATATATCCCCCTGTGCCCCCTGGCAGCCCCCTTGTAGTTGTGTCCCTGTGTCCTGGTCGTCATTTATATTCCCAGTATTCCGGTCGTCATTTGTGTCCCGGTGTCCCAGTCTGTACTTTCTCTTTGAGTGTCGAGGTCGTCATTTATATTCCCTGTGTCCCAGCATCCCGGTCGTCATTTGTTTCCTGGTGTCCCGGTCTGTAATTTCTCTTCGAACAATCCCTGTGTCCCGGTCGTCATTTATATATCTTCCCTGTACCCCGTCGTCCCCCTTTGTAGTTGTGTCACTGTGTCTGGGTCGTCATTTATATTCCCTGTGTCCCGGTGTCCCAGTCTGTAATTTCTCTTTGAGGTTCCCGGTCGTCATTTATATTCCCTGTATCCCCGTGTCCCAGTCGTCATTTGTGTCCCCGGTCTGTAATTTCATCAGTTGACAAACATGACGTCAGTCGACAAACAATTTCATGACGTATACAGCTCAATCCTTACAATGACGTCAGTCGACACACCTGAAGTCACTCGACAGACACACAGACAACTTATTTTTATATATATAGATATATAGCTGCTGGGGGGGGGGCTTGGGGGGCATCGCGCTCCCAAGCCCCCGCGCGCTTAAGTCGTTACACGCCATATTAGTTACCTGCCATTGTAGTTGTGTCCCTGTGTCCCACCTGTGAATTGAGATAGATATAAATATATATATTTTTTGAACTACATAAAACTTGCGAATATACAACATTCTTCGCTGTCCAATTTAACTACGTAAAACTTAAGAATATATAACATTCTTCCATGTCCTATTGTTTGTGCATATAAATAGATTGTTAGGTTTACCTAATTCTTGAACATGCAACATAAAATTGTCCATGGGAAAAGCAATCCGTATTCAGATCTATACCTGATTATTCAAATGATTGCCCTTTAGCTTTGTTGATGCCAATTGCTAATCAAACATTCCCTGTGTCCCCGTCGTCATTTTTTATATCCCCCTGTGCCCCCTGGCACCCCCCTTGTAGTTGTGTCCCTGTGTCCTGGTCGTCATTTATATTCCCAGTATTCCGGTCGTCATTTGTGTCCCGGTGTCCCAGTCTTTACTTTCTCTTTGAGTGTCGAGGTCGTCATTTATATTCCCCTGTGTCCCAGCATCCCGGTCGTCATTTGTTTCCTGGTGTCCCGGTCTGTAATTTCTCTTCGAACAATCCCTGTGTCCCGGTCGTCATTTATATATCTTCCCTGTACCCCCGTCGTCCCCTTTGTAGTTGTGTCACTGTGTCCCGGTCGTCATTTATATTCCCTGTGTCTGATTATTCTAATGATTGCCCTTTAGCTTTGTTGATGCTGATTGCTAATCAAACATTCCCTGTGTCCCCGTCGTCATTTATATATCCCCCTGTGCCCCCTGGCACCCCCTTGTAGTTGTGTCCCTGTGTCCTGGTCGTCATTTATATTCCTAGTATTCCGGTCGTCATTTGTGTCCCGGTGTCCCAGTCTGTACTTTCTCTTTGAGTGTCGAGGTCGTCATTTATATTCCCTGTGTCCCAGCATCCCGGTCGTCATTTGTTTCCGGTGTCCCGGTCTGTAATTTCTCTTCAAACAATCCCTGTGTCCCGGTCGTCATTTATATATCTTCCCTGTACCCCCGTCGTACCCTTTGTAGTTGTGTCACTGTGTCCCGGTCGTCATTTATATTCCCTGTGTCCCGGTGTCCCAGTCTGTAATTTCTCTTTGAGGTTCCCGGTCGTCATTTATATTCCCTGTATCCCCGTGTCCCGGTCGTCATTTGTGTCCCGGTCTGTAATTTCATCAGTTGACAAACATGACGTCAGTCGACAAACAATTTCATGACGCATACAGCTCAATCCTTACAATGACGTCAGTCGACACACCTGAAGTCAGTCGACAGACACATAGACAACTTATTTTTATATATATAGATATAGCTGTTGGGGGGGGGGGGGGCTCGGGGAGGCATCGCGCCCCCAAGCCCCCCCGCGCGTGTATGTCGTTACACGCCATATTAGTTACCTGCCATTGTAGTTGTGTCCCTGTGTCCCACCTGTGAATTGAGATAGATATAAATATATAATTTTTTGAACTACATAAAACTTGCGAATATACAACATTCTTCGCTGTCCAATTTAACTACGTAAAACTTAAGAATATGCAACATTCTTCCATGTCCTATTGTTTGTGTATATAAATAGATTGTTAGGTTTACCTAACTCTTGAACATGCAACATAAAATTGTCCATGGGAAAAGCAATTCGTATTCAGATCTATACCTGATTATTCTAATGATTGCCCTTTAGCTTTTTGATGCTGATTGCTAATCAAACATTCCCTGTGTCCCCGTCGTCATTTATATATCCCCCTGTGCCCCCTGGCAGCCCCCTTGTAGTTGTGTCCCTGTGTCCTGGTCGTCATTTATATTCCCAGTATTCCGGTCGTCATTTGTGTCCCGGTGTCCAGTCTGTACTTTCTCTTTGAGTGTCGAGGTCGTCATTTATATTCCCTGTGTCCCAGCATCCGGTCGTCATTTGTTTCCTGGTGTCCCGGTCTGTAATTTCTCTTCGAACAATCCCTGTGTCCCGGTCGTCATTTATATATCTTCCCTGTACCCCCGTCGTCCCCTTTGTAGTTGTGTCACTGTGTCTGGGTCGTCATTTATATTCCCTGTGTCCCGGTGTCCCAGTCTGTAATTTCTCTTTGAGGTTCCCGGTCGTCATTTATATTCCCTGTATCCCCGTGTCCCAGTCGTCATTTGTGTCCCGGTCTGTAATTTCATCAGTTGACAAACATGACGTCAGTCGACAAACAATTTCATGACGTATACAGCTCAATCCTTACAATGGAGTCAGTCGACACACCTGAAGTCATTCGACAGACACACAGACAACTTATTTTTATATATATAGATATATAGCTGTTGGGGGGGGGGCTTGGGGGGTTCTCGCGCCCCCAAGCCCCCCGCGCGCGTAAGTCGTTTACACGCCATATTAGTTACCTGCCATTGTAGTTGTGTCCCTGTGTCCCACCTGTGAATTGAGATAGATATAAATATATATATTTTTTGAACTACATAAAACTTGCGAATATACAACATTCTTCGCTGTCCAATTTAACTACGTAAAACATAAGAATATACAACATTCTTCCATGTCCTATTGTTTGTGCATATAAATAGATTGTTAGGTTTCGTCCCTTTTGTAGTTGTGTCACTGTGTCCCGGTCGTCATTTATATTCCCTGTGTCCCGGTGTCCCAGTCTGTAATTTCTTTTTGAGGTTCCTGGTCGTCATTTATATTCCCTGTATCCCCGTGTGCCCGGTCGTCATTTGTGTCCCGGTCTGTAATTTCATCAGTTGACAAACATGACGTCAGTCGACAAACAATTTCATGACGCATACAGCTCAATCCTTACAATGACGTCAGTCGACACACCTGGAGTCACTCGACAGACACACAGACAACTCATTTTTAAATATATAGATATATAGCTGTTGGGGGGGGGGGGGCTTGGGGGGGCATCACGCCCCAAGCCCCCCGCGCGCGTAAGTCGTTACACGCAATATTAGTTACCTGCCATTTTAGTTGTGTCCCTGTGTCCCACCTGTGAATTGAGATAGATATAAATAAATATATTTTTTGAACTACATAAAACTTGCGAATATACAACCTTCTTCGCTGTCCAATTTAACTACGTAAAACTTAAGAATATACAACATTCTTACATGTCCTATTGTTTGTGCATATAAATAGATTGTTAGGTTTACCTAACTCTTGAACATGCAACATAAAATTGTCCATGGGAAAAGCAATCCGTATTCAGATCTATACCTGATTATTCTAATGATTGCCCTTTAGCTTTGTTGATGCTGATTGCTAATCAAACATTCCCTGTGTCCCATTCGTCATTTATATATCCCCCCTGTGCCCCCTGGCACCCCCCTTGTAGTTGTGTCCCTGTGTCCTGGTCGTCATTTATATTCCCAGTATTCCGGTCGTCATTTGTGTCCCGTGTCCCAGTCTGTACTTTCTCTTTGAGTGTCGAGGTCGTCATTTATATTCCTGTGTCCCAGCATCCCGGTAGTCATTTGTTTCCCGGTGTCCCGGTCTGTAATTTCTCTTCGAACAATCCCTGTGTCCCCGGTCGTCATTTATATATCTTCCCTGTACCCCCGTCGTCCCCTTTGTAGTTGTGTCACTGTGTCCCGGTCGTCATTTATATTCCCTGTGTCCCGGTGTCCCAGTCTGTAATTTCTCTTTGAGGTTCCCGGTCGTCATTTATATTCCCTGTATCCCCGTGTCCCGGTCGTCATTTGTGTCCGGTCTGTAATTTCATCAGTTGACAAACATGACGTCAGTCGACAAACAATTTCATGACGCATACTGCTTAATCCTTACAATGACGTCAGTCGACACACCTGAAGTCATCGACAGACACACAGACAACTTATTTTTTATATATATAGATATATAGCTGTTGGGGGGGAGGGCTTGGGGGGGCATCGCGCCCCCAAGCCCCCCGCGCGCGTAAGTCGTTACACTCCATATTAGTTACCTGCCATTGTAGTTGTGTCCCCTGTGTCCCACCTGTGAATTGAGATAGATATAAATATATATATTTTTTGAACTACATAAAACTTGCGAATATACAACATTCTTCGCTGTCCTATTGTTTGTGCATATAAAAAGATTGTTAGGTTTACCTAACTCTTGAACAAGCAACATAAAATTGTCCATGGGAAAAGCAATCCGTATTCAGATCTATACCTGATTATTCTAATGATTGCCCTTTAGCTTTGTTGATGCTGATTGCTAATCAAACATTCCCTGTGTCCCCGTCGTCATTTATATATCCCCCTGTGCCCCCTGGCACCCCCTTGTAGTTGTGTCCCTGTGTCCTGGTCGTCATTTATATTCCCAGTATTCCGGTCGTCATTTGTGTCCCGGTGTCCCAGTCTCTACTTTCTCTTTGAGTGTCGAGGTCGTCATTTATATTCCCTGTGTCCCAGCATCCCGGTCGTCATTTGTTTCCCGGTGTCCCGGTCTGTAATTTCTCTTCGAACAATCCGCGTGTCCCGGTCGTCATTTATATTCCCTTTATCCCCGTGTCCCGGTCGTCATTTGTGTCCCGGTCTGTAATTTCATCAGTTGACAAACATGACGTCAGTCGACAAACAATTTCATGACGCATACAGCTCAATCCTTACAATGACGTCAGTCGACACACCTGGAGTCACTCGACAGACACACAGACAACTCATTTTTAAATATATAGATATATAGCTGTTGGGGGGGGGGGCTTGGGGGGGGGGCATCACGCCCCCAAGCCCCCCGCGCGCGTAAGTCGTTACACTCCATATTAGTTACCTGCCATTGTAGTTGTGTCCCTGTGTCCCACCTGTGAATTGAGATAGATATAAATATATATATTTTTTGAACTACATAAAACTTGCGAATATACAACCTTCTTCGCTGTCCATTTAACTACGTAAAACTTAAGAATATACAACATTCTTACATGTCCTATTGTTTGTGCATATAAATAGATTGTTAGGTTTACCTAACTCTTGAACATGCAACATAAAATTGTCCATGGGAAAAGCAATCCGTATTCAGATCTATACCTGATTATTCTAATGATTGCCCTTTAGCTTTGTTGATGCTGATTGCTAATCAAACATTCCCTGTGTCCCATTCGTCATTTATATATCCCCCTGTGCCCCCTGGCACCCCCCTTGTAGTTGTGTCCCTGTGTCCTGGTCGTTATTTATATTCCCAGTATCCGGTCGTCATTTGTGTCCCGGTGTCCCAGTCTGTACTTTCTCTTTGAGTGTCGAGGTCGTCATTTATATTCCCTGTGTCCCAGCATCCCGGTCGTCATTTGTTTCCCGGTGGTCCCGGTCTGTAATTTCTCTTCGAACAATCCCTGTGTCCCGGTCGTCATTTATATATCTTCCCTGTACCCCCGTCGTCCCCTTTGTAGTTGTGTCACTGTGTCCCAGTCGTCATTTATATTCCCTGTGTCCCGGTGTCCCAGTCTGTAATTTCTCTTTGAGGTTCCCGGTCGTCATTTATATTCCCTGTATCCCCGTGTCCCGGTCGTCATTTGTGTCCCGGTCTGTAATTTCATCAGTTGACAAACATGACGTCAGTCGACAAACAATTTCATGACGCATACTGCTTAATCCTTACAATGACGTCAGTCGACACACCTGAAGTCATCGACAGACACACAGACAACTTATTTTTATATATATAGATATATGGCCGTTGGGGGGGGGGGGGCTTGGGGGGGGGGCATCGCGCCCCCAAGCCCCCCGCGCGCGTAAGTCGTTACACTCCATATTAGTTACCTGCCATTGTAGTTGTGTCCCTGTGTCCCACCTGTGAATTGAGATAGATATAAATATATATTTTTTTGAACTACATAAAACTTGCGAATATACAACATTCTTCGCTGTCCTATTGTTTGTGCATATAAAAAGATTTTTAGGTTTACCTAACTCTTGAACAAGCAACATAAAATTGTCCATGGGAAAAGCAATCCGTATTCAGATCTATACCTGATTATTCTAATGATTGCCCTTTAGCTTTGTTGATGCTGATTGCTAATCAAACATTCCCTGTGTCCCTGTCGTCATTTATATATCCCCCTGTGCCCCCTGGCACCCCCCTTGTAGTTGTGTCCCTGTGTCCTGGTCGTCATTTATATTCCCAGTATTCCGGTCGTCATTTGTGTCCCGGTGTCCCAGTCTGTACTTTCTCTTTGAGTGTCGAGGTCGTCATTTATATTCCCTGTGTCCCAGCATCCCGGTCGTCATTTGTTTCCCGGTGTCCCGGTCTGTAATTTCTCTTCGAACAATCCCTGTGTCCCGGTCGTCATTTATATATCTTCCCTGTACCCCCGTCGTCCCCTTTGTAGTTGTGTCACTGTGTCCCGGTCGTCATTCATATTCCCTGTGTCCCGGTGTCCCAGTCTGTAATTTCTCTTTGAGGTTCCCGGTCTTCATTTATATTCCCTGTATCCCCGTGTCCCGGTCGTCATTTGTGTCCCGGTCTGTAATTTCATCAGTTGATAAACATGACGTCAGTCGACAAACAATTTCATGACGCATACAGCTCAATCCTTACAATGACGTCAGTCGACACACCTGAAGTCACTCGACAGACACACAGACAACTTATTTATATATATATATAGATATATAGCTGTTGGGGGGGGGGGGCTTGGGGGGGCATCACGCCCCCAAGCCCCCGCGCGCGTAAGTCGTTACACGCCATATTAGTTACCTGCCATTGTAGTTGTGTCCCTGTGTCCCACCTGTGAATTGAGATAGATATAAATATATATATTTTTTGAACTATATAAAACTTGCGAATATACAACATTCTTCGCTGTCCAATTTAACTACGTAAAACTTAAGAATATACAACATTCTTATATGTCCTATTTTTTGTGCATATAAATAGATTGTTAGGTTTACCTAACTCTTGAACATGCAACATAAAATTGTCCATGGGAAAAGCAATCCGTATTCAGATCTATACCTGATTATTCTAATGATTGCCCTTTAGCTTTGTTGATGCTGATTGCTAATCAAACATTCCCTGTGTCCCCGTCGTCATTTATATATCCCCCTGTGCCCCCTGGCACCCCCCTTGTAGTTGTGTCCCTGTGTCCTGGTCGTCATTTATATTCCCAGTATTCCGGTCGTCATTTGTGTCCCGGTGTCCCAGTCTGTACTTTCTCTTTGAGTGTCGAGGTCGTCATTTATATTCCCTGTGTCCCAGCATCCCGGTCGTCATTTGTTTCCCGGTGTCCCGGTCTGTAATTTCTATTCGAACAATCCCTGTGTCCCGGTCGTCATTTATATATCTTCCCTGTACCCCCGTCGTCCCCTTTGTAGTTGAGTCACTGTCTCCCGGTCGTCATTTATATTCCCTGTGTCCCGGTGTCCCAGTCTGTAATTTCTCTTTGAGGTTCCCGGTCGTCATTTATATTCCCTGTATCCCCGTATCCCGGTCGTCATTTGTGTCCCGGTCTGTAATTTCATCAGTTGACAAACATGACGTCAGTCGACAAACAATTTCATGACGCATACAGCTCAATCCTTACAATGACGTCAGTCGACACACCTGAAGTTACTCGACAGACACACAGACAACTTATTTTTATATATATAGATATATAGCTGTTGGGGAGGGCTTGGGGGGGGGGGGAGCAACGCACCCCCAAGCCCCCCGCGCGCGTAAGTCGTTACACGCCATATTAATTACCTGCCATTGTAGTTGTGTCCCTGTGTCCCACCTGTGAATTGAGATAGATATAAATATATATATTTTTTGAACTACATAAAACTTGCTAATATACAACATTCTTCGCTGTCCAATTTAACTACGTAAAACTTAAGAATATACAACATTCTTCCATGTCCTATTGTTTGTGCATATAAATAGATTGTTAGGTTTACCTAACTCTTGAACATGCAACATAAAATTGTCCATGGGAAAAGCAATCCGTATTCAGATCTATACCTGATTATTCTAATGATTGCCCTTTAGCTTTGTTGATGCTGATTGCTAATCAAACATTTCCTGTGTCCCCGTCGTCATTTATATATCCCCCTGTGCCCCCTGGCACCCCCCTTGTAGTTGTGTCCCTGTGTCCTGGTCGTCATTTATATTCCCAGTATTCCGGTCGTCATTTGTGTCCCGGTGTCCCAGTCTGTACTTTCTCTTTGAGTGTCGAGGTCGTCATTTATTTTCCCTGTGTCCCAGCATCCCGGTCGTCATTTCTTTCCCGGTGTCCCGGTCTGTAATTTCTCTTCGAACAATCCCTGTTTCCCGGTCGTCATTTATATATCTTCCCTGTACCCCCGTCGTCCCCTTTGTAGTTGTGTCACTGTGTCCCGGTCGTCATTTATATTCCCTGTGTCCCGGTGTCCCAGTCTGTAATTTCTCTTTGAGGTTCCCAGTCGTCATTGATATTCCCTGTATCCCCGTGTCCCGGTCATCATTTGTGTCCCGGTCTGTAATTTCATCAGTTGACAAACATGACGTCAGTCGACAAACAATTTCATGACGCATACAGTTCAATCCTTACAATGACGTCAGTCGACACACCTGAAGTCACTCGACAGACACACAGACAACTTATTTTTATATATATAGATATATAGCTGTTGGGGGGGGGGGGCTTGGGGGGGCATCGCGCCCCCAAGCCCCCCGCGCGCGTAAGTCGTTACACGCCATATTAGTTACCTGCCATTGTAGTTGTGTCCCTGTGTCCCACTTGTGAATTGAGATAGATATAAATATATATATTTTTTGAACTACATAAAACTTGCGAATATACAACATTCTTCGCTGTCCAATTTAACTACGTAAAACTTAAGAATATACAACATTCTTCCATGTCCTATTGTTTGTGCATATAAATAGATTGTTAGATTTACCTAACTCTTGAACATGCAACATAAAATTGTCCATGGGAAAAGCAATCCGTATTCAGATCTATACCTGATTATTCTAATGATTGCCCTTTAGCTTTGTTGATGCTGATTGCTAATCAAACATTCCCTGTGTCCCCGTCGTCATTTATATATCCCCCTGTGCCCCCTGGCACCCCCCTTGTAGTTGTGTCCCTGTGTCCTGGTCGTCATTTATATTCCCAGTATTCCGGTCGTCATTTGTGTCCCGGTGTCCCAGTCTCTACTTTCTCTTTGAGTGTCGAGGTCGTCATTTATATTCCCTGTGTCCCAGCATCCCGGTCGTCATTTGTTTCCCGGTGTCCCGGTCTGTAATTTCTCTTCGAACAATCCGCGTGTCCCGGTCGTCATTTATATATCTTCCCTGTACCCCCGACGTCCCCTTTGTAGTTGTGTCACTGTGTCCCGGTCGTCATTTATATTCCCTGTGTCCCGGTGTCCCAGTCTGTAATTTCTCTTTGAGGTTCCGGTCGTCATTTATATTCCCTGTATCCCCGTGTCCCGGTCGTCATTTGTGTCCCGGTCTGTAATTTCATCAGTTGAAAAACATGACGTCAGTTGACAAACAATTTCATGACGCATACAGCTCAATCCTTACAATGACGTCAGTTGACACACCTGAAGTCACTCGACAGACACACAGACAACTTATTTTTATATATATAGATATATAGCTGTTGGGGGGGGGGGGCTTGGGGGGGCATCGCGCCCCCAAGCCCCCCGCGCGCGTAAGTCGTTACACGCCATATTAGTTACCTGCCATTGTAGTTGTGTCCCTGTGTCCCACCTGTGAATTGAGATAGATATAAATATATATATTTTTTGAACTACATAAAACTTGCGAATATACAAAATTCTTCGCTGTCCAATTTAACTACGTAAAACTTAAGAATATACAACATTCTTCCATGTCCTATTGTTTGTGCATATAAATAGATTGTTAGGTTTACCTAACTCTCGAACATGCAACATAAAATTGTCCATGGGAAAAGCAATCCGTATTCAGATCTATACCTGATTATTCTAATGATTGCCCTTTAGCTTTGTTGATGCTGATTGCTAATCAAACATTCCCTGTGTCCCCGTCGTCATTTATATATCCCCCTCTGCCCCCTGGCACCCCCCTTGTAGTTGTGTCCCTGTGTCCTGGTCGTCATTTATATTCCCTGTGTCCCAGCATCCCGGTCGTCATTTGTTTCCCGGTGTCCCGGTCTGTAATTTCTCTTCGAACAATCCCTGTGTCCCGGTCGTCATTTATATATCTTCCCTGTACCCCCGTCGTCCCCTTTGTAGTTGTGTCACTGTGTCACGGTCGTCATTTATATTCCCTGTGTCCCGGTGTCCCAGTCTGTAATTTCTCTTTGAGGTTCCCGGTCGTCATTTATATTCCCTGTATCCCCGTCTCCCGGTCGTCATTTGTGTCCCGGTCTGTAATTTCGTCAGTTGACAAACATGACGTCAGTTGACAAACAATTTCATGACGCATACAGCTCAATCCTTACAATGACGTCAGTCGAAACACCTGAAGTCACTCGACAGACACACAGACAACTTATTTTTATATATATAGATATATAGCTGTTGGGGGGGGGGGCTTGGGGGGGCATCGCGCCCCCAAGCCCCCCGGGCGCGTAAGTCGTTACACGCCATATTAGTTACCTGCCTTTGTAGTTGTGTCCCTGTGTCCCACCTGTGAATTGAGATAGATATAAATATATATATTTTTTGAACTACATAAAACTTGCGAATATACAACATTCTTCGCTGTCCAATTTAACTACGTAAAACTTAAGAATATACAACATTCTTCCATGTCCTATTGTTTGTGCATATAAATAGATTGTTAGGTTTACCTAACTCTTGAACATGCAACATAAAATTGTCCATGGGAAAAGCAATCCGTATTCAGATCTATACCTGATTATTCTAATGATTGCCCTTTAGCTTTGTTCATGCTGATTGCTAATCAAACATTCCCTGTGTCCCCGTCGTCATTTATATATCCCCCTCTGCCCCCTGGCACCCCCCTTGTAGTTGTGTCCCTGTGTCCTGGTCGTCATTTATATTCCCTGTGCCCCAGCATCCCGGTCGTCATTTGTTTCCCGGTGTCCCGGTCTGTAATTTCTCTTCGAACAATCCCTGTGTCCCGGTCGTCATTTATATATCTTCCCTGTACCGCCGTCGTCCCCTTTGTAGTTGTGTCACTGTGTCCCGGTCGTCATATATATTCCCTGTGTCCCGGTGTCCCAGTCTGGCACCCCCCTTGTAGTTTTGTCCCTGTGTCCTGGTCGTCATTTATATTCCCAGTATTCCGGTCGTCATTTGTGTCCCGGTGTCCCAGTCTGTATTTTCTCTTTGAGTATCGAGGTCCTCATTTATATTCCCTGTGTCCCAGCATCCCGGTCGTCATTTGTTTCCCGGTGTCCCGGTCTGTAATTTCTCTTCGAACAATCCCTGTGTCCCGGTCGTCATTTATATATCTTCCCTGTACCCCCGTCGTCCCCATTGTAGTTGTGTCACTGTGTCCCGGTCGTCATTTATATTCCCTGTGTCCCGGTGTCCCAGTCTTTAATTTCTCTTTGAGGTTCCCGGTCGTCATTTATATTCCCTGTATCCCCGTGTCCCGGTCGTCATTTGTGTCCTGGTTTGTAATTTCATCAGTTGACAAACATTACGTCAGTCGACAAACAATTTCATGACGCATACAGCTCAATCCTTACAATGACGTCAGTCGACACACCTGAAGTCACTCGACAGACACACAGACAACTTATTTTTATATATATAGATATATAGCTGTTGGGGGGGGGGGGGGCTTGGGGGGGCATCGCGCCCCCAAGCCCCCCGCGCGCGTAAGTCGTTACACGCCATATTAGTTACCTGCCTTTGTAGTTGTGTCCCTGTGTCTCACCTGTGAATTGAGATAGATATAAATATATATATTTTTTGAACTACATAAAACTTGCGAATATACAACATTCTTCGCTGTCCAATTTAACTACGTAAAACTTAAGAATATACAACATTCTTCCATGTCCTATTGTTTGTGCATATAAATAGATTGTTAGGTTTACCTAACTCTTGAACATGCAGCATAAAATTGTCCATGGGAAAAGCAATCCGTATTCAGATGTATACCTGATTATTCTAATGATTGCCCTTTAGCTTTGTTGATGCTGATTGCTAATCAAACATTCTCTCTGTCCCCGTCTTCATTTATATATCCCCCTGTGCCCCCTGGCACCCTCCTTGTAGTTGTGTCCCTGTGTCCTGGTCGTCATTTATATTCCCAGTATTCCGGTCGTCATTTGTGTCCCGGTGTCCCAGTCTGTACTTTCTCTTTGAGTGTCGAGGTCGTCATTTATATTCCCTGTGTCCCAGCATCCCGGTCGTCATTTGTTTCCCGGTGTCCCGGTCTGTAATTTCTCTTCGAACAATCCCTGTCTCCCGGTCTTTTTTTATATATCTTCCTTGTACCCCCGTCGTCCCCTTTGTAGTTGTGTCACTGTGTCCCGGTTGTCATTTATATTCCCTGTGTCCCAGTGTCCCAGTCTGTAATTTCTCTTTGAGGTTCCCGGTCGTCATTTATATTCCCTGTATCCCCGTGTCCCGGTCGTCATTTGTGTCCCGGTCTGTAATTTCATCAGTTGACAAACATGACGTCAGTCGACAAACAATTTCATGACGCATACAGCTCAATCCTTACAATGACGTCAGTCGACACACCTGAAGTCACTCGACAGACACACAGACAACTTATTTTTATATATATAGATATATAGCTGTTGGAGGGGGGGGGGGCTTGGGGGGCATCGCGCCCCCAAGCCCCCCGCACGCGTAAGTCGTTACACGCCATATTAGTCACCTGCCATTGTAGTTGTGTCCCTGTGTCCCACCTGTGAATTGAGATAGATATAAATATATATATTTTTTGAACTACATAAAACTTGCGAAAATACAACATTCTTCGCTGTCCAATTTAACTACGTAAAACTTAAGAATATACAACATTCTTCCATGTCCTTTTGTTTGTGCATATAAATAGATTGTTAGGTTTATCTAACTCTTGAACATGCAACATAAAATTGTCCATGGGAAAAGCAATCCGTATTCAGATCTATACCTGATTATTCTAATGATTGCCCTTTAGCTTTGTTGATGCTGATTGCTAATCAAACATTCCCTGTGTCCCCGTCGTCATTTATATATCCCCCTGTGCCCCCTGGCACCCCCCTTGTAGTTGTGTCCCTGTGTCCTGGTCGTCATTTATATTCCCAGTATTCCGGTCGTCATTTGTGTCCCGGTGTCCCAGTCTGTACTTTCTCTTTGAGTGTCGAGGTCGTCATTTATATTCCCTGTGTCCCAGCATCCCGGTCGTCATTTGTTTCCCGGTGTCCCGGTCTGTAATTTCTCTTCGAACAATCCCTGTGTCCCGGTCGTCATTTATATATCTTCCCTGTACCCCCGTCGTCCCCTTTGTAGTTGTGTCACTGTGTCCCGGTCGTCATTTATATTCCCTGTGTCCCGGTGTCCCAGTCTGTAATTTCTCTTTGAGGTTCCCGGTCGTCATTTATATTCCCTGTATCCCCGTGTCCCGGTCGTCATTTGTGTCCCGGTCTGTAATTTCATCAGTTTACAAACATGACGTCAGTCGACAAACAATTTCATGACGCATACAGCTCAATCCTTACAATGACGTCAGTCGACACACCTGAAGTCACTCGACAGACACACAGATAACTTATTTTTATATATATAGATATATAGCTGTTTGAGGGGGGGCTTGGGGGGGGGGGGGGCATCGCGCCCCCAAGCCCCCCGCGCGCGTAAGTCGTTACACGCCATATTAGTTACCTGCCATTGTAGTTGTGTCACTGTGTCCCGCCTGTGAATTGAGATAGATATAAATATATATATTTTTTGAACTACATAAAACTTGCGAATATACAACATTCTTCGCTGTCCAATTTAACTACGTAAAACTTAAGAATATACAACATTCTTCCATGTCCTATTGTTTGTGCATATAAATAGATTGTTAGGTTTACCTAACTCTTGAACATGCAACTTAAAATTGTCCATGGGAAAAGCAATCCGTATTCAGATCTATACCTGATTATTCTAATGATTGCCCTTTAGCTTTGTTGATGCTGATTGCTAATCAAACATTCCCTGTATCCCCGTCGTCATTTATATATCCCCCTGTGCCCCCTGGCACCCCCCTTGTAGTTGTGTCCCTGTGTCCTGGTCGTCATTTATATTCCCAGTATTCCGGTCGTCATTTGTGTCCCGGTGTCCCAGTCTGTACTTTCTCTTTGAGTGTTGAGGTCGTCATTTATATTCCCTGTGTCCCAGCATCCCGGTCGTCATTTGTTTCCCGGTGTCCCGGTCTGTAATTTCTCTTCGAACAATCCCTGTGTCCCGGTCGTCATTTATATATCTTCCCTGTACCCCCGTCGTCCCCTTTGTAGTTGTGTCACTGTGTCCCGGTCGTCATTTATATTCCCTGTGTCCCGGTGTCCCAGTCTGTAATTTCTCTTTGAGGTTCCCGGTCGTCATTTATATTCCCTGTATCCCCGTGTCCCGGTCGTCATTTGTGTCCCGGTCTGTAATTTCATCAGTTGACAAACATGACGTCAGTCGACAAACAATTTCATGACGCATACAGCTCAATCCTTACAATGACGTCAGTCGACACACCTGAAGTCACTCGACAGACACACAGACAACTTATTTTTATATATAAAGATATATAGCTGTTGGGGGGGGGGCTTGGGGGGCATCGCGCCCCCAAGCCCCCCGCGCGCGTAAGTCGTTACACGCCATATTAGTTACCTGCCATTGTAGTTGTGTCCCTGTGTCCCAGCTGTGAATTGAGATAGATATAAATATATATATTTTTTGAACTACATAAAACTTGCGAATATACAAAATTCTTCGCTGTCCAATTTAACTACGTAAAACTTAAGAATATACAACATTCTTCCATGTCCTATTGTTTGTGCATATAAATAGATTGTTAGGTTTACCTAACTCTTGAACATGCAACATAAAATTGTCCATGGGAAAAGCAATCCGTATTCAGATCTATACCTGATTATTCTAATGATTGCCCTTTAGCTTTGTTGATGCTGATTGATAATCAAACATTCCCTGTGTCCCAGTCGTCATTTATATATCCCCCTGTGCCCCCTGGCACCCCCCTTGTAGTTGTGTCTCTGTGTCCTGGTCGTCATTTATATTCCCAGTATTCCGGTCGTCATTTGTGTCCCGGTGTCCCAGTCTGTACTTTCTCTTTGAGTGTCGAGGTCGTCATTTATATTCCCTGTGTCCCAGCATCCCGGTCGTCATTTGTTTCCCGGTGTCCCGGTCTGTAATTTCTCTTCGAACAATCCCTATGTCCCGGTCGTCATTTATATATCTTCCCTGTACCCCCGTCGTCCCCTTTGTAGTTGTGTCACTGTGTCCCGGTCGTCATTTATATTCCCTGTGTCCCGGTGTCCCAGTCTGTAATTTCTCTTTGAGGCTCCCGGTCGTCATTTATATTCCCTGTATCCCCGTGTCCCGGTCGTCATTTGTGTCCCGGTCTGTAATTTCATCAGTTGACAAACATGACGTCAGTCGACAAACAATTTCATGACGCATACAGCTCAATCCTTACAATGACGTCAGTCGACACACCTGAAGTCACTCGATAGACACACAGACAACTTACTTTTATATATATAGATATATAGCTGTTGGGGGGGGGCTTGGGGGGCATCGCGCCCCCAAGCCCCCCGCGCACGTAAGTCGTTACACGCCATATTAGTTACCTGCCATTGTAGTTGTGTCCCTGTGTCCCACCTGTGAATTGAGATAGATATAAATATATATATTTTTTGAACTACATAAAACTTGCGAATATACAACATTCTTCGCTGTCCAATTTAACTACGTAAACTTAAGAATATACAACATTCTTCCATGTCCTATTGTTTGTGCATATAAATAGATTGTTAGGTTTACCTAACTCTTGAACATGCAAAATAAAATTGTCCATGGGAAGAGCAATCCGTATTCAGATCTATACCTGATTATTCTAATGATTGCCCTTTAGCTTTGTTGATGCTGATTGCTAATCAAACATTCCCTGTGTCCCCGTCGTCATTTATATATCCCCCTGTGCCCCCTGGCACCCCCCTTGTAGTTGTGTCCCTGTGTCCTGGTCGTCATTTATATTCCCAGCATCCCGGTCGTCATTTGTTTCCCGGTGTCCCGGTCTGTAATTTCTCTTCGAACAATCCCTGTGTCCCGGTCGTCATTTATATATCTTCCCTGTACCCCCGTCGTCCCCTTTGTAGTTGTGTCACTGTGTCCCGGTCGTCATTTATATTCCCTGTGTCCCGGTGTCCCAGTCTGTAATTTCTCTTTGAGGTTCCCGGTCGTCATTTATATTCCCTGTATCCCCGTGTCCCGGTCGTCATTTGTGTCCCGGTCCGTAATTTCATCAGTTGACAAACATGACGTCAGTCGACAAACAATTTCATGACGCATACAGCTCAATCCTTACAATGACGTCAGTCGACACACCTGAAGCCACTCGACAGACACACAGACAACTTATTTTTATATATATAGATATATAGCTGTTGGGGGGGGGGGGGGCTTGGGGGGGCATCGCGCCCCCAAGCCCACCGCGCGCGTAAGTCGTTACACGCCATATTAGTTACCTGCCATTGTAGTTGTGTCCCTGTGTCCCACCTGTGAATTGAGATAGATATAAATATATATATTTTTTGAACTACATAAAACTTGCGAATATACAACATTCTTCGCTGTCCAATTTAACTACGTAAAACTTAAGAATATACAACATTCTTCCATGTCCTATTGTTTGTGCATATAAATAGATTGTTAGGTTTACCTAACTCTTGAACATGCAACATAAAATTATCCATGGGAAAAGCAAACCGTATTCAGATCTATACCTGATTATTCTAATGATTGCCCTTTAGCTTTGTTGATGCTGATTGCTAATCAAACATTCCCTGTGTCCCCGTCGTCATTTATACATCCCCCTGTGCCCCCTGGCACCCCCCTTGTAGTTGTGTCCCTGTGCCCTGGTCGTCATTTATATTCCCAGTATTCCGGTCGTCATTTGTGTCCCTGTGTCC
>NW_027063374.1:0-37016 GCF_032884065.1 Artemia franciscana | reverse complement strand
TTTGCAATCATAAAATAGTCTAATATCTTCATTTTTTCAACATACGTAGCTATTACCCTCGAAAACTAAAACTTTTGACATAGGAAAAGAGCCTTTAATCACATTCTTTACCATTGCAATCATAAAATAGTCTAATATCTTCATTTTTTCAACATACGTAGCTATTACCCTCGAAAACTAAAACTTTTGACATAGGAAAAGAGCCTTTAATCACATTCTTTACCATTTGCAATCATAAAATAGTCTAATATCTTCATTTTTTCAACATACGTAGCTATTACCCTCGAAAACTAAAACTTTTGAAATAGGAAAAGAGCCTTTAATCACATTCTTTACCATGTGCAATCATAAAATAGTCTAATATCTTCATTTTTTCAACATACGTAGCTATTACCCTCGAAAACTAAAACTTTTGACATAGGAAAAGAGCCTTTAATCACATTCTTTACCATTTGCAATCATAAAATAGTCTAATATCTTCATTTTTTCAACATACGTAGCTATTACCCTCGAAAACTAAAACTTTTGAAATAGGAAAAGAGCCTTTAATCACATTCTTTACCATGTGCAATCATAAAATAGTCTAATATCTTCATTTTTTCAACATACGTAGCTATTACCCTCGAAAACTAAAACTTTTGACATAGGAAAAGAGCCTTTAATCACATTCTTTACCATTTGCAATCATAAAATAGTCTAATATCTTCATTTTTTCAACATACGTAGCTATTACCCTCGAAAACTAAAACTTTTGAAATAGGAAAAGAGCCTTTAATCACATTCTTTACCATGTGCAATCATAAAATAGTCTAATATCTTCATTTTTTCAACATACGTAGCTATTACCCTCGAAAACTAAAACTTTTGAATAGGAAAAGAGCCTTTAATCACATTCTTTACCATGTGCAATCATAAAATAGTCTAATATTTCATTTTTCAACATACGTAGCTATTACCCTCGAAAACTAAAACTTTTGAAATAGGAAAAGAGCCTTTAATCACATTCTTTACCATGTGCAATCATAAAATAGTCTAATATCTTCATTTTTTCAACATACGTAGCTATTACCCTCGAAAACTAAAACTTTTGAAATAGGAAAAGAGCCTTTAATCACATTCTTTACCAGTGCAATCATAAAATAGTCTAATATCTTCATTTTTTCAACATACGTAGCTATTACCCTCGAAAACTAAAACTTTTGAAATAGGAAAAGAGCCTTTAATCACATTCTTTACCATGTGCAATCATAAAATAGTCTAATATCTTCATTTTTTCAACATACGTAGCTATTACCCTCGAAAACTAAAACTTTTGACATAGGAAAAGAGCCTTTAATCACATTCTTTACCATTGCAATCATAAAATAGTCTAATATCTTCATTTTTTCAACATACGTAGCTATTACCCTCGAAAACTAAAACTTTTGACATAGGAAAAGAGCCTTTAATCACATTCTTTACCATTTGCAATCATAAAATAGTCTAATATCTTCATTTTTTCAACATACGTAGCTATTACCCTCGAAAACTAAAACTTTTGACATAGGAAAAGAGCCTTTAATCACTTCTTTACCATGTGCAATCATAAAATAGTCTAATATCTTCATTTTTTCAACATACGTAGCTATTACCCTCGAAAACTAAAACTTTTGACATAGGAAAAGAGCCTTTAATCACATTCTTTACCATTTGCAATCATAAAATAGTCTAATATCTTCATTTTTTCAACATACGTAGCTATTACCCTCGAAAACTAAAACTTTTGAAATAGGAAAAGAGCCTTTAATCACATTCTTTACCATTTGCAATCATAAAATAGTCTAATATCTTCATTTTTTCAACATACTAGCTATTACCCTCGAAAACTAAAACTTTTGAAATAGGAAAAGAGCCTTTAATCACATTCTTTACCATGTGCAATCATAAAATAGTCTAATATCTTCATTTTTTCAACATACGTAGCTATTACCCTCGAAAACTAAAACTTTTGAAATAGGAAAAGAGCCTTTAATCACATTCTTTACCATGTGCAATCATAAAATAGTCTAATATCTTCATTTTTTCAACATACGTAGCTATTACCCTCGAAAACTAAAACTTTTGACATAGGAAAAGAGCCTTTAATCACATTCTTTACCATTGCAATCATAAAATAGTCTAATATCTTCATTTTTTCAACATACGTAGCTATTACCCTCGAAAACTAAAACTTTTGACATAGGAAAAGAGCCTTTAATCACATTCTTTACCATTTGCAATCATAAAATAGTCTAATATCTTCATTTTTTCAACATACGTAGCTATTACCCTCGAAAACTAAAACTTTTGACATAGGAAAAGAGCCTTTAATCACATTCTTTACCATGTGCAATCATAAAATAGTCTAATATCTTCATTTTTTCAACATACGTAGCTATTACCCTCGAAAACTAAAACTTTTGACATAGGAAAAGAGCCTTTAATCACATTCTTTACCATTTGCAATCATAAAATAGTCTAATATCTTCATTTTTTCAACATACGTAGCTATTACCCTCGAAAACTAAAACTTTTGAAATAGGAAAAGAGCCTTTAATCACATTCTTTACCATTGCAATCATAAAATAGTCTAATATCTTCATTTTTTCAACATACGTAGCTATTACCCTCGAAAACTAAAACTTTTGACATAGGAAAAGAGCCTTTAATCACATTCTTTACCATTTGCAATCATAAAATAGTCTAATATCTTCATTTTTTCAACATACGTAGCTATTACCCTCGAAAACTAAAACTTTTGAAATAGGAAAAGAGCCTTTAATCACATTCTTTACCATGTGCAATCATAAAATAGTCTAATATCTTCATTTTTTCAACATACGTAGCTATTACCCTCGAAAACTAAAACTTTTGACATAGGAAAAGAGCCTTTAATCACATTCTTTACCATGTGCAATCATAAAATAGTCTAATATCTTCATTTTTTCAACATACGTAGCTATTACCCTCGAAAACTAAAACTTTTGACATAGGAAAAGAGCCTTTAATCACATTCTTTACCATTTGCAATCATAAAATAGTCTAATATCTTCATTTTTTCAACATACGTAGCTATTACCCTCGAAAACTAAAACTTTTGACATAGGAAAAGAGCCTTTAATCACATTCTTTACCATTTGCAATCATAAAATAGTCTAATATCTTCATTTTTTCAACATACGTAGCTATTACCCTCGAAAACTAAAACTTTTGACATAGGAAAAGAGCCTTTAATCACATTCTTTACCATGTGCAATCATAAAATAGTCTAATATCTTCATTTTTTCAACATACGTAGCTATTACCCTCGAAAACTAAAACTTTTGAAATAGGAAAAGAGCCTTTAATCACATTCTTTACCATGTGCAATCATAAAATAGTCTAATATCTTCATTTTTTCAACATACGTAGCTATTACCCTCGAAAACTAAAACTTTTGAAATAGGAAAAGAGCCTTTAATCACATTCTTTACCATTGCAATCATAAAATAGTCTAATATCTTCATTTTTTCAACATACTAGCTATTACCCTCGAAAACTAAAACTTTTGAAATAGGAAAAGAGCCTTTAATCACATTCTTTACCATGTGCAATCATAAAATAGTCTAATATCTTCATTTTTTCAACATACGTAGCTATTACCCTCGAAAACTAAAACTTTTGAAATAGGAAAAGAGCCTTTAATCACATTCTTACCATGTGCAATCATAAAATAGTCTAATATCTTCATTTTTTCAACATACGTAGCTATTACCCTCGAAAACTAAAACTTTTGACATAGAAAAGAGCCTTTAATCACATTCTTTACCATTGCAATCATAAAATAGTCTAATATCTTCATTTTTTCAACATACGTAGCTATTACCCTCAAAAACTAAAACTTTTGACATAGGAAAAGAGCCTTTAATCACATTCTTTACCATTTGCAATCATAAAATAGTCTAATATCTTCATTTTTTCAACATACGTAGCTATTACCCTCGAAAACTAAAACTTTTGACATAGGAAAAGAGCCTTTAATCACATTCTTTACCATGTGCAATCATAAAATAGTCTAATATCTTCATTTTTTCAACATACGTAGCTATTACCCTCGAAAACTAAAACTTTTGACATAGGAAAAGAGCCTTTAATCACATTCTTTACCATTTGCAATCATAAAATAGTCTAATATCTTCATTTTTTCAACATACGTAGCTATTACCCTCGAAAACTAAAACTTTTGAAATAGGAAAAGAGCCTTTAATCACATTCTTTACCATGTGCAATCATAAAATAGTCTAATATCTTCATTTTTTCAACATACGTAGCTATTACCCTCGAAAACTAAAACTTTTGAAATAGGAAAAGAGCCTTTAATCACATTCTTTACCATGTGCAATCATAAAATAGTCTAATATCTTCATTTTTTCAACATACGTAGCTATTACCCTCGAAAACTAAAACTTTTGAAATAGGAAAAGAGCCTTTAATCACATTCTTTACCATGTGCAATCATAAAATAGTCTAATATCTTCATTTTTTCAACATACGTAGCTATTACCCTCGAAAACTAAAACTTTTGACATAGGAAAAGAGCCTTTAATCACATTCTTTACCATTTGCAATCATAAAATAGTCTAATATCTTCATTTTTTCAACATAGTAGCTATTACCCTCGAAAACTAAAACTTTTGAAATAGGAAAAGAGCCTTTAATCACATTCTTTACCATTTGCAATCATAAAATAGTCTAATATCTTCATTTTTTCAACATACGTAGCTATTACCCTCGAAAACTAAAACTTTTGACATAGGAAAAGAGCCTTTAATCACATTCTTTACCAATTGCAATCATAAAATAGTCTAATATCTTCATTTTTTCAACAGACCTAGCTATTACCCTCGAAAACTAAAACTTTTGAAATAGGAAAAGAGCCTTTAATCACATTCTTTACCATGTGCAATCATAAAATAGTCTAATATCTTCATTTTTTCAACATACGTAGCTATTACCCTCGAAAACTAAAACTTTTGACATAGGAAAAGAGCCTTTAATCACATTCTTTACCATTTGCAATCATAAAATAGTCTAATATCTTCATTTTTTCAACATACGTAGCTATTACCCTCGAAAACTAAAACTTTTGACATAGGAAAAGAGCCTTTAATCACATTCTTTACCATGTGCAATCATGAAATAGTCTAATATATTTCATTTTTTCAACATACGTAGCTATTACCCTCGAAAACTAAAACTTTTGACATAGGAAAAGAGCCTTTAATCACATTCTTTACCATTTGCAATCATAAAATAGTCTAATATCTTCATTTTTTCAACATACGTAGCTATTACCCTCGAAAACTAAAACTTTTGAAATAGGAAAAGAGCCTTTAATCACATTCTTTACCATTGCAATCATAAAATAGTCTAATATCTTCATTTTTTCAACATACGTAGCTATTACCCTCGAAAACTAAAACTTTTGAAATAGGAAAAGAGCCTTTAATCACATTCTTTACCATTTGCAATCATAAAATAGTCTAATATCTTCATTTTTTCAACATACGTAGCTATTACCCTCGAAAACTAAAACTTTTGAAATAGGAAAAGAGCCTTTAATCACATTCTTTACCATGTGCAATCATAAAATAGTCTAATATCTTCATTTTTTCAACATACGTAGCTATTACCCTCGAAAACTAAAACTTTTGAAATAGGAAAAGAGCCTTTAATCACATTCTTTACCATGTGCAATCATAAAATAGTCTAATATCTTCATTTTTTCAACATACGTAGCTATTACCCTCGAAAACTAAAACTTTTGAAATAGGAAAAGAGCCTTTAATCACATTCTTTACCATGTGCAATCATAAAATAGTCTAATATCTTCATTTTTTCAACATACGTAGCTATTACCCTCGAAAACTAAAACTTTTGACATAGGAAAAGAGCCTTTAATCACATTCTTTACCATTTGCAATCATAAAATAGTCTAATATCTTCATTTTTTCAACATACGTAGCTATTACCCTCGAAAACTAAAACTTTTGACATAGGAAAAGAGCCTTTAATCACATTCTTTACCATGTGCAATCATAAAATAGTCTAATATCTTCATTTTTTCAACATACGTAGCTATTACCCTCGAAAACTAAAACTTTTGAAATAGGAAAAGAGCCTTTAATCACATTCTTTACCATGTGCAATCATAAAATAGTCTAATATCTTCATTTTTTCAACATACGTAGCTATTACCCTCGAAAACTAAAACTTTTGAAATAGGAAAAGAGCCTTTAATCACATTCTTTACCATGTGCAATCATAAAATAGTCTAATATCTTCATTTTTTCAACATACGTAGCTATTACCCTCGAAAACTAAAACTTTTGAAATAGGAAAAGAGCCTTTAATCACATTCTTTACCATGTGCAATCATAAAATAGTCTAATATCTTCATTTTTTCAACATACGTAGCTATTACCCTCGAAAACTAAAACTTTTGAAATAGGAAAAGAGCCTTTAATCACATTCTTTACCATTTGCAATCATAAAATAGTCTAATATCTTCATTTTTTCAACATACGTAGCTATTACCCTCGAAAACTAAAACTTTTGACATAGGAAAAGAGCCTTTAATCACATTCTTTACCATTTGCAATCATAAAATAGTCTAATATCTTCATTTTTTCAACATACGTAGCTATTACCCTCGAAAACTAAAACTTTTGACATAGGAAAAGAGCCTTTAATCACATTCTTTACCATTTGCAATCATAAAATAGTCTAATATCTTCATTTTTTCAACATACGTAGCTATTACCCTCGAAAACTAAAACTTTTGACATAGGAAAAGAGCCTTTAATCACATTCTTTACCATGTGCAATCATAAAATAGTCTAATATCTTCATTTTTTCAACATACGTAGCTATTACCCTCGAAAACTAAAACTTTTGACATAGGAAAAGAGCCTTTAATCACATTCTTTACCATTTGCAATCATAAAATAGTCTAATATCTTCATTTTTTCAACATACGTAGCTATTACCCTCGAAAACTAAAACTTTTGAAATAGGAAAAGAGCCTTTAATCACATTCTTTACCATTTGCAATCATAAAATAGTCTAATATCTTCATTTTTTCAACATACGTAGCTATTACCCTCGAAAACTAAAACTTTTGAAATAGGAAAAGAGCCTTTAATCACATTCTTTACCATGTGCAATCATAAAATAGTCTAATATCTTCATTTTTTCAACATACGTAGCTATTACCCTCGAAAACTAAAACTTTTGAAATAGGAAAAGAGCCTTTAATCACATTCTTTACCATGTGCAATCATAAAATAGTCTAATATCTTCATTTTTTCAACATACGTAGCTATTACCCTCGAAAACTAAAACTTTTGACATAGGAAAAGAGCCTTTAATCACATTCTTTACCATTGCAATCATAAAATAGTCTAATATCTTCATTTTTTCAACATACGTAGCTATTACCCTCGAAAACTAAAACTTTTGACATAGGAAAAGAGCCTTTAATCACATTCTTTACCATTTGCAATCATAAAATAGTCTAATATCTTCATTTTTTCAACATACGTAGCTATTACCCTCGAAAACTAAAACTTTTGACATAGGAAAAGAGCCTTTAATCACATTCTTTACCATGTGCAATCATAAAATAGTCTAATATCTTCATTTTTTCAACATACGTAGCTATTACCCTCGAAAACTAAAACTTTTGACATAGGAAAAGAGCCTTTAATCACATTCTTTACCATTTGCAATCATAAAATAGTCTAATATCTTCATTTTTTCAACATACGTAGCTATTACCCTCGAAAACTAAAACTTTTGAAATAGGAAAAGAGCCTTTAATCACATTCTTTACCATGTGCAATCATAAAATAGTCTAATATCTTCATTTTTTCAACATACGTAGCTATTACCCTCGAAAACTAAAACTTTTGACATAGGAAAAGAGCCTTTAATCACATTCTTTACCATTGCAATCATAAAATAGTCTAATATCTTCATTTTTTCAACATACGTAGCTATTACCCTCGAAAACTAAAACTTTTGAAATAGGAAAAGAGCCTTTAATCACATTCTTTACCATGTGCAATCATAAAATAGTCTAATATCTTCATTTTTTCAACATACGTAGCTATTACCCTCGAAAACTAAAACTTTTGACATAGGAAAAGAGCCTTTAATCACATTCTTTACCATTTGCAATCATAAAATAGTCTAATATCTTCATTTTTTCAACATACGTAGCTATTACCCTCGAAAACTAAAACTTTTGACATAGGAAAAGAGCCTTTAATCACATTCTTTACCATTTGCAATCATAAAATAGTCTAATATCTTCATTTTTTCAACATACGTAGCTATTACCCTCGAAAACTAAAACTTTTGAAATAGGAAAAGAGCCTTTAATCACATTCTTTACCATTGCAATCATAAAATAGTCTAATATCTTCATTTTTTCAACATACTAGCTATTACCCTCGAAAACTAAAACTTTTGAAATAGGAAAAGAGCCTTTAATCACATTCTTTACCATGTGCAATCATAAAATAGTCTAATATCTTCATTTTTTCAACATACGTAGCTATTACCCTCGAAAACTAAAACTTTTGAAATAGGAAAAGAGCCTTTAATCACATTCTTTACCATGTGCAATCATAAAATAGTCTAATATCTTCATTTTTTCAACATACGTAGCTATTACCCTCGAAAACTAAAACTTTTGACATAGGAAAAGAGCCTTTAATCACATTCTTTACCATTTGCAATCATAAAATAGTCTAATATCTTCATTTTTTCAACATACGTAGCTATTACCCTCGAAAACTAAAACTTTTGACATAGGAAAAGAGCCTTTAATCACATTCTTTACCATGTGCAATCATAAAATAGTCTAATATCTTCATTTTTTCAACATACGTAGCTATTACCCTCGAAAACTAAAACTTTTGACATAGGAAAAGAGCCTTTAATCACATTCTTTACCATTTGCAATCATAAAATAGTCTAATATCTTCATTTTTTCAACATACGTAGCTATTACCCTCGAAAACTAAAACTTTTGAAATAGGAAAAGAGCCTTTAATCACATTCTTTACCATTTGCAATCATAAAATAGTCTAATATCTTCATTTTTTCAACATACGTAGCTATTACCCTCGAAAACTAAAACTTTTGAAATAGGAAAAGAGCCTTTAATCACATTCTTTACCATGTGCAATCATAAAATAGTCTAATATCTTCATTTTTTCAACATACGTAGCTATTACCCTCGAAAACTAAAACTTTTGACATAGGAAAAGAGCCTTTAATCACATTCTTTACCATTTGCAATCATAAAATAGTCTAATATCTTCATTTTTTCAACATACGTAGCTATTACCCTCGAAAACTAAAACTTTTGACATAGGAAAAGAGCCTTTAATCACATTCTTTACCATGTGCAATCATAAAATAGTCTAATATCTTCATTTTTTCAACATACGTAGCTATTACCCTCGAAAACTAAAACTTTTGACATAGGAAAAGAGCCTTTAATCACATTCTTTACCATTTGCAATCATAAAATAGTCTAATATCTTCATTTTTTCAACATACGTAGCTATTACCCTCGAAAACTAAAACTTTTGACATAGGAAAAGAGCCTTTAATCACATTCTTTACCATGTGCAATCATAAAATAGTCTAATATCTTCATTTTTTCAACATACGTAGCTATTACCCTCGAAAACTAAAACTTTTGACATAGGAAAAGAGCCTTTAATCACATTCTTTACCATTTGCAATCATAAAATAGTCTAATATCTTCATTTTTTCAACATACGTAGCTATTACCCTCGAAAACTAAAACTTTTGAAATAGGAAAAGAGCCTTTAATCACATTCTTTACCATGTGCAATCATAAAATAGTCTAATATCTTCATTTTTTCAACATACGTAGCTATTACCCTCGAAAACTAAAACTTTTGACATAGGAAAAGAGCCTTTAATCACATTCTTTACCATGTGCAATCATAAAATAGTCTAATATCTTCATTTTTTCAACATACGTAGCTATTACCCTCGAAAACTAAAACTTTTGACATAGAAAAGAGCCTTTAATCACATTCTTTACCATTGCAATCATAAAATAGTCTAATATCTTCATTTTTTCAACATACGTAGCTATTACCCTCGAAAACTAAAACTTTTGACATAGGAAAAGAGCCTTTAATCACATTCTTTACCATTTGCAATCATAAAATAGTCTAATATCTTCATTTTTTCAACATACGTAGCTATTACCCTCGAAAACTAAAACTTTTGACATAGGAAAAGAGCCTTTAATCACATTCTTTACCATTTGCAATCATAAAATAGTCTAATATCTTCATTTTTTCAACATACGTAGCTATTACCCTCGAAAACTAAAACTTTTGACATAGGAAAAGAGCCTTTAATCACATTCTTTACCATTTGCAATCATAAAATAGTCTAATATCTTCATTTTTTCAACATACGTAGCTATTACCCTCGAAAACTAAAACTTTTGAAATAGGAAAAGAGCCTTTAATCACATTCTTTACCATTTGCAATCATAAAATAGTCTAATATCTTCATTTTTTCAACATACGTAGCTATTACCCTCGAAAACTAAAACTTTTGACATAGGAAAAGAGCCTTTAATCACATTCTTTACCATGTGCAATCATAAAATAGTCTAATATCTTCATTTTTTCAACATACGTAGCTATTACCCTCGAAAACTAAAACTTTTGAAATAGGAAAAGAGCCTTTAATCACATTCTTTACCATGTGCAATCATAAAATAGTCTAATATCTTCATTTTTTCAACATACGTAGCTATTACCCTCGAAAACTAAAACTTTTGAAATAGGAAAAGAGCCTTTAATCACATTCTTTACCATGTGCAATCATAAAATAGTCTAATATCTTCATTTTTTCAACATACGTAGCTATTACCCTCGAAAACTAAAACTTTTGAAATAGGAAAAGAGCCTTTAATCACATTCTTTACCATGTGCAATCATAAAATAGTCTAATATCTTCATTTTTTCAACATACGTAGCTATTACCCTCGAAAACTAAAACTTTTGACATAGGAAAAGAGCCTTTAATCACATTCTTTACCATTGCAATCATAAAATAGTCTAATATCTTCATTTTTTCAACATACGTAGCTATTACCCTCGAAAACTAAAACTTTTGACATAGGAAAAGAGCCTTTAATCACATTCTTTACCATTTGCAATCATAAAATAGTCTAATATCTTCATTTTTTCAACATACGTAGCTATTACCCTCGAAAACTAAAACTTTTGACATAGGAAAAGAGCCTTTAATCACATTCTTTACCATGTGCAATCATAAAATAGTCTAATATATTCATTTTTTCAACATACGTAGCTATTACCCTCGAAAACTAAAACTTTTGACATAGGAAAAGAGCCTTTAATCACATTCTTTACCATTTGCAATCATAAAATAGTCTAATATCTTCATTTTTTCAACATACGTAGCTATTACCCTCGAAAACTAAAACTTTTGAAATAGGAAAAGAGCCTTTAATCACATTCTTTACCATGTGCAATCATAAAATAGTCTAATATCTTCATTTTTTCAACATACGTAGCTATTACCATCGAAAACTAAAACTTTTGACATAGGAAAAGAGCCTTTAATCACATTCTTTACAATTTGCAATCATAAAATAGTCTAATATCTTCATTTTTTCCAACATACGTAGCTATTACCCTCGAAAACTAAAACTTTTGAAATAGGAAAAGAGCCTTTAATCAGATTGTTTACCATGTGCAATCATAAAATAGTCTAATATCTTCATTTTTTCAACATACGTAGCTATTACCCTCGAAAACTAAAACTTTTGAAATAGGAAAAGAGCCTTTAATCACATTCTTTACCATGTGCAATCATAAAATAGTCTAATATATTCATTTTTGCAACATACGTAGCTATTAACCTCGAAAACTAAAACTTTTGAAATAGGAAAAGGGCCTTTAATCACATTCTTTACCATGTGTAATCATAAAATAGTCTAATATCTTCATTTTTTCAACATACGTAGCTATTACCCTCGAAAACTAAAACTTTTGACATAGGAAAAGAGCCTTTAATCACATTCTTTACCATTGCAATCATAAAATAGTCTAATATCTTTCATTTTTTCAACATACGTAGCTATTACCCTCGAAAACTAAAACTTTTGACATAGGAAAAGAGCCTTTAATCACATTCTTTACCATTTGCAATCATAAAATAGTCTAATATCTTCATTTTTTCAACATACGTAGCTATTACCCTCGAAAACTAAAACTTTTGACATAGGAAAAGAGCCTTTAATCACATTCTTTACCATGTGCAATCATAAAATAGTCTAATATCTTCATTTTTTCAACATACGTAGCTATTACCCTCGAAAACTAAAACTTTTGACATAGGAAAAGAGCCTTTAATCACATTCTTTACCATTTGCAATCATAAAATAGTCTAATATCTTCATTTTTTCAACATACGTAGCTATTACCCTCGAAAACTAAAACTTTTGACATAGGAAAAGAGCCTTTAATCACATTCTTTACCATTTGCAATCATAAAATAGTCTAATATCTTCATTTTTTCAACATACGTAGCTATTACCCTCGAAAACTAAAACTTTTGACATAGGAAAAGAGCCTTTAATCACATTCTTTACCATTGCAATCATAAAATAGTCTAATATCTTCATTTTTTCAACATACGTAGCTATTACCCTCGAAAACTAAAACTTTTGACATAGGAAAAGAGCCTTTAATCACATTCTTTACCATTTGCAATCATAAAATAGTCTAATATCTTCATTTTTTCAACATACGTAGCTATTACCCTCGAAAACTAAAACTTTTGACATAGGAAAAGAGCCTTTAATCACATTCTTTACCATTGCAATCATAAAATAGTCTAATATCTTCATTTTTTCAACATACGTAGCTATTACCCTCGAAAACTAAAACTTTTGACATAGGAAAAGAGCCTTTAATCACATTCTTTACCATTTGCAATCATAAAATAGTCTAATATCTTCATTTTTTCAACATACGTAGCTATTACCCTCGAAAACTAAAACTTTTGACATAGGAAAAGAGCCTTTAATCACATTCTTTACCATGTGCAATCATAAAATAGTCTAATATCTTCATTTTTTCAACATACGTAGCTATTACCCTCGAAAACTAAAACTTTTGACATAGGAAAAGAGCCTTTAATCACATTCTTTACATTTGCAATCATAAAATAGTCTAATATCTTCATTTTTTCAACATACGTAGCTATTACCCTCGAAAACTAAAACTTTTGAACATAGGAAAAGAGCCTTTAATCACATTCTTTACCATGTGCAATCATAAAATAGTCTAATATCTTCATTTTTTCAACATACGTAGCTATTACCCTCGAAAACTAAAACTTTTGACATAGGAAAAGAGCCTTTAATCACATTCTTTACCATGTGCAATCATAAAATAGTCTAATATCTTCATTTTTCAACATACGTAGCTATTACCCTCGAAAACTAAAACTTTTGACATAGGAAAAGAGCCTTTAATCACATTCTTTACCATGTGCAATCATAAAATAGTCTAATATCTTCATTTTTTCAACATACGTAGCTATTACCCTCGAAAACTAAAACTTTTGACATAGGAAAAGAGCCTTTAATCACATTCTTTACCATTTGCAATCATAAAATAGTCTAATATCTTCATTTTTTCAACATACGTAGCTATTACCCTCGAAAACTAAAACTTTTGACATAGGAAAAGAGCCTTTAATCACATTCTTTACCATTTGCAATCATAAAATAGTCTAATATCTTCATTTTTTCAACATACGTAGCTATTACCCTCGAAAACTAAAACTTTTGACATAGGAAAAGAGCCTTTAATCACATTCTTTACCATTTGCAATCATAAAATAGTCTAATATCTTCATTTTTTCAACATACGTAGCTATTACCCTCGAAAACTAAAACTTTTGACATAGGAAAAGAGCCTTTAATCACATTCTTTACCATTTGCAATCATAAAATAGTCTAATATCTTCATTTTTTCAACATACGTAGCTATTACCCTCGAAAACTAAAACTTTTGACATAGGAAAAGAGCCTTTAATCACATTCTTTACCATTTGCAATCATAAAATAGTCTAATATCTTCATTTTTTCAACATACGTAGCTATTACCCTCGAAAACTAAAACTTTTGACATAGGAAAAGAGCCTTTAATCACATTCTTTACCATTTGCAATCATAAAATAGTCTAATATCTTCATTTTTTCAACATACGTAGCTATTACCCTCGAAAACTAAAACTTTTGAATAGGAAAAGAGCCTTTAATCACATTCTTTACCATGTGCAATCATAAAATAGTCTAATATCTTCATTTTTTCAACATACGTAGCTATTACCCTCGAAAACTAAAACTTTTGACATAGGAAAAGAGCCTTTAATCACATTCTTTACCATTTGCAATCATAAAATAGTCTAATATCTTCATTTTTTCAACATACGTAGCTATTACCCTCGAAAACTAAAACTTTTGACATAGGAAAAGAGCCTTTAATCACATTCTTTACCATGTGCAATCATAAAATAGTCTAATATCTTCATTTTTTCAACATACGTAGCTATTACCCTCGAAAACTAAAACTTTTGACATAGGAAAAGAGCCTTTAATCACATTCTTTACCATTTGCAATCATAAAATAGTCTAATATCTTCATTTTTTCAACATACGTAGCTATTACCCTCGAAAACTAAAACTTTTGACATAGGAAAAGAGCCTTTAATCACATTCTTTACCATTTGCAATCATAAAATAGTCTAATATCTTCATTTTTTCAACATACGTAGCTATTACCCTCGAAAACTAAAACTTTTGAAATAGGAAAAGAGCCTTTAATCACATTCTTTACCATTTGCAATCATAAAATAGTCTAATATCTTCATTTTTTCAACATACGTAGCTATTACCCTCGAAAACTAAAACTTTTGAAATAGGAAAAGAGCCTTTAATCACATTCTTTACCATTTGCAATCATAAAATAGTCTAATATCTTCATTTTTTCAACATACGTAGCTATTACCCTCGAAAACTAAAACTTTTGAAATAGGAAAAGAGCCTTTAATCACATTCTTTACCATTTGCAATCATAAAATAGTCTAATATCTTCATTTTTTCAACATACGTAGCTATTACCCTCGAAAACTAAAACTTTTGACATAGGAAAAGAGCCTTTAATCACATTCTTTACCATTTGCAATCATAAAATAGTCTAATATCTTCATTTTTTCCACATACGTAGCTATTACCCTCGAAAACTAAAACTTTTGAAATAGGAAAAGAGCCTTTAATCACATTCTTTACCATTTGCAATCATAAAATAGTCTAATATCTTCATTTTTTCACAAATACGTAGCTATTACCCTCGAAAACTAAAACTTTTGAAATAGGAAAAGAGCCTTTAATCACATTCTTTACCATTTGCAATCATAAAATAGTCTAATATCTTCATTTTTTCAACATACGTAGCTATTACCCCGAAAACTAAAACTTTTGAAATAGGAAAAGAGCCTTTAATCACATTCTTTACCATTTGCAATCATAAAATAGTCTAATATCTTCATTTTTTCAACATACGTAGCTATTACCCTCGAAAACTAAAACTTTTGACATAGGAAAAGAGCCTTTAATCACATTCTTTACCATTTGCAATCATAAAATAGTCTAATATCTTCATTTTTTCAACATACGTAGCTATTACCCTCGAAAACTAAAACTTTTGAAATAGGAAAAGAGCCTTTAATCACATTCTTTACCATTTGCAATCATAAAATAGTCTAATATCTTCATTTTTTCAACATACGTAGCTATTACCCTCGAAAACTAAAACTTTTGACATAGGAAAAGAGCCTTTAATCACATTCTTTACCATTTGCAATCATAAAATAGTCTAATATCTTCATTTTTTCAACATACGTAGCTATTACCCTCGAAAACTAAAACTTTTGAAATAGGAAAAGAGCCTTTAATCACATTCTTTACCATGTGCAATCATAAAATAGTCTAATATCTTCATTTTTTCAACATACGTAGCTATTACCCTCGAAAACTAAAACTTTTGACATAGGAAAAGAGCCTTTAATCACATTCTTTACCATTTGCAATCATAAAATAGTCTAATATCTTCATTTTTTCAACATACGTAGCTATTACCCTCGAAAACTAAAACTTTTGAAATAGGAAAAGAGCCTTTAATCACATTCTTTACCATTTGCAATCATAAAATAGTCTAATATCTTCATTTTTTCAACATACGTAGCTATTACCCTCGAAAACTAAAACTTTTGACATAGGAAAAGAGCCTTTAATCACATTCTTTACCATTTGCAATCATAAAATAGTCTAATATCTTCATTTTTTCAACATACGTAGCTATTACCCTCGAAAACTAAAACTTTTGAAATAGGAAAAGAGCCTTTAATCACATTCTTTACCATTTGCAATCATAAAATAGTCTAATATCTTCATTTTTTCAACATACGTAGCTATTACCCTCGAAAACTAAAACTTTTGAAATAGGAAAAGAGCCTTTAATCACATTCTTTACCATGTGCAATCATAAAATAGTCTAATATCTTCATTTTTTCAACATACGTAGCTATTACCCTCGAAAACTAAAACTTTTGAAATAGGAAAAGAGCCTTTAATCACATTCTTTACCATTTGCAATCATAAAATAGTCTAATATCTTCATTTTTTCAACATACGTAGCTATTACCCTCGAAAACTAAAACTTTTGAAATAGGAAAAGAGCCTTTAATCACATTCTTTACCATTTGCAATCATAAAATAGTCTAATATCTTCATTTTTTCAACATACGTAGCTATTACCCTCGAAAACTAAAACTTTTGACATAGGAAAAGAGCCTTTAATCACATTCTTTACCATTTGCAATCATAAAATAGTCTAATATCTTCATTTTTTCAACATACGTAGCTATTACCCTCGAAAACTAAAACTTTTGAAATAGGAAAAGAGCCTTTAATCACATTCTTTACCATTTGCAATCATAAAATAGTCTAATATCTTCATTTTTTCAACATACGTAGCTATTACCCTCGAAAACTAAAACTTTTGAAATAGGAAAAGAGCCTTTAATCACATTCTTTACCATTTGCAATCATAAAATAGTCTAATATCTTCATTTTTTCAACATACGTAGCTATTACCCTCGAAAACTAAAACTTTTGACATAGGAAAAGAGCCTTTAATCACATTCTTTACCATTTGCAATCATAAAATAGTCTAATATCTTCATTTTTTCAACATACGTAGCTATTACCCTCGAAAACTAAAACTTTTGACATAGGAAAAGAGCCTTTAATCACATTCTTTACCATTTGCAATCATAAAATAGTCTAATATCTTCATTTTTTCAACATACGTAGCTATTACCCTCGAAAACTAAAACTTTTGACATAGGAAAAGAGCCTTTAATCACATTCTTTACCATTTGCAATCATAAAATAGTCTAATATCTTCATTTTTTCAACATACGTAGCTATTACCCTCGAAAACTAAAACTTTTGAAATAGGAAAAGAGCCTTTAATCACATTCTTTACCATTTGCAATCATAAAATAGTCTAATATCTTCATTTTTTCACAACGTAGCTATTACCCTCGAAAACTAAAACTTTTGAAATAGGAAAAGAGCCTTTAATCACATTCTTTACCATGTGCAATCATAAAATAGTCTAATATCTTCATTTTTTCAACATACGTAGCTATTACCCTCGAAAACTAAAACTTTTGAAATAGGAAAAGAGCCTTTAATCACATTCTTTACCATTTGCAATCATAAAATAGTCTAATATCTTCATTTTTTCAACATACGTAGCTATTACCCTCGAAAACTAAAACTTTTGAAATAGGAAAAGAGCCTTTAATCACATTCTTTACCATTTGCAATCATAAAATAGTCTAATATCTTCATTTTTTCAACATACGTAGCTATTACCCTCGAAAACTAAAACTTTTGAAATAGGAAAAGAGCCTTTAATCACATTCTTTACCATTTGCAATCATAAAATAGTCTAATATCTTCATTTTTTCAACATACGTAGCTATTACCCTCGAAAACTAAAACTTTTGAAATAGGAAAAGAGCCTTTAATCACATTCTTTACCATTTGCAATCATAAAATAGTCTAATATCTTCATTTTTTCAACATACGTAGCTATTACCCTCGAAAACTAAAACTTTTGAAATAGGAAAAGAGCCTTTAATCACATTCTTTACCATTTGCAATCATAAAATAGTCTAATATCTTCATTTTTTCAACATACGTAGCTATTACCCTCGAAAACTAAAACTTTTGAAATAGGAAAAGAGCCTTTAATCACATTCTTTACCATTTGCAATCATAAAATAGTCTAATATCTTCATTTTTTCAACATACGTAGCTATTACCCTCGAAAACTAAAACTTTTGAATAGGAAAAGAGCCTTTAATCACATTCTTTACCATTTGCAATCATAAAATAGTCTAATATCTTCATTTTTTCAACATACGTAGCTATTACCCTCGAAAACTAAAACTTTTGAAATAGGAAAAGAGCCTTTAATCACATTCTTTACCATTTGCAATCATAAAATAGTCTAATATCTTCATTTTTTCAACATACGTAGCTATTACCCTCGAAAACTAAAACTTTTGACATAGGAAAAGAGCCTTTAATCACATTCTTTACCATTTGCAATCATAAAATAGTCTAATATCTTCATTTTTTCAACATACGTAGCTATTACCCTCGAAAACTAAAACTTTTGAAATAGGAAAAGAGCCTTTAATCACATTCTTTACCATGTGCAATCATAAAATGTCTAATATCTTCATTTTTTCAACATACGTAGCTATTACCCTCGAAAACTAAAACTTTTGAAATAGGAAAAGAGCCTTTAATCACATTCTTTACCATGTGCAATCATAAAATAGTCTAATATCTTCATTTTTTCAACATACGTAGCTATTACCCTCGAAAACTAAAACTTTTGACATAGGAAAAGAGCCTTTAATCACATTCTTTACCATTTGCAATCATAAAATAGTCTAATATCTTCATTTTTTCAACATACGTAGCTATTACCCTCGAAAACTAAAACTTTTGACATAGGAAAAGAGCCTTTAATCACATTCTTTACCATTTGCAATCATAAAATAGTCTAATATCTTCATTTTTTCAACATACGTAGCTATTACCCTCGAAAACTAAAACTTTTGAAATAGGAAAAGAGCCTTTAATCACATTCTTTACCATTGCAATCATAAAATAGTCTAATATCTTCATTTTTTCAACATACGTAGCTATTACCCTCGAAAACTAAAACTTTTGACATAGGAAAAGAGCCTTTAATCACATTCTTTACCATGTGCAATCATAAAATAGTCTAATATCTTCATTTTTTCAACATACGTAGCTATTACCCTCGAAAACTAAAACTTTTGAAATAGGAAAAGAGCCTTTAATCACATTCTTTACCATTTGCAATCATAAAATAGTCTAATATCTTCATTTTTTCAACATACGTAGCTATTACCCTCGAAAACTAAAACTTTTGAAATAGGAAAAGAGCCTTTAATCACATTCTTTACCATTTGCAATCATAAAATAGTCTAATATCTTCATTTTTTCAACATACGTAGCTATTACCCTCGAAAACTAAAACTTTTGAATAGGAAAAGAGCCTTTAATCACATTCTTTACCATTTGCAATCATAAAATAGTCTAATATCTTCATTTTTTCAACATACGTAGCTATTACCCTCGAAAACTAAAACTTTTGAAATAGGAAAAGAGCCTTTAATCACATTCTTTACCATTTGCAATCATAAAATAGTCTAATATCTTCATTTTTTCAACATACGTAGCTATTACCCTCGAAAACTAAAACTTTTGACATAGGAAAAGAGCCTTTAATCACATTCTTTACCATTTGCAATCATAAAATAGTCTAATATCTTCATTTTTTCAACATACGTAGCTATTACCCTCGAAAACTAAAACTTTTGAAATAGGAAAAGAGCCTTTAATCACATTCTTTACCATTTGCAATCATAAAATAGTCTAATATCTTCATTTTTTCAACATACGTAGCTATTACCCTCGAAAACTAAAACTTTTGAAATAGGAAAAGAGCCTTTAATCACATTCTTTACCATTTGCAATCATAAAATAGTCTAATATCTTCATTTTTTCAACATACGTAGCTATTACCCTCGAAAACTAAAACTTTTGAAATAGGAAAAGAGCCTTTAATCACATTCTTTACCATTTGCAATCATAAAATAGTCTAATATCTTCATTTTTTCAACATACGTAGCTATTACCCTCGAAAACTAAAACTTTTGAAATAGGAAAAGAGCCTTTAATCACATTCTTTACCATTTGCAATCATAAAATAGTCTAATATCTTCATTTTTTCAACATACGTAGCTATTACCCTCGAAAACTAAAACCTTTAACTTTTCAAATAGGAAAAGAGCCTTTAATCACATTCTTTACCATTTGCAATCATAAAATAGTCTAATATTACCCTCGAAAACTAAAACTTTTGAAATAGGAAAAGAGCCTTTAATCACATTCTTTACCATTTGCAATCATAAAATAGTCTAATATCTTCATTTTTTCAACATACGTAGCTATTACCCTCGAAAACTAAAACTTTTGAAATAGGAAAAGAGCCTTTAATCACATTCTTTACCATTTGCAATCATAAAATAGTCTAATATCTTCATTTTTTCAACATACGTAGCTATTACCCTCGAAAACTAAAACTTTTGAAATAGGAAAAGAGCCTTTAATCACATTCTTTACCATGTGCAATCATAAAATAGTCTAATATCTTCATTTTTTCAACATACGTAGCTATTACCCTCGAAAACTAAAACTTTTGAAATAGGAAAAGAGCCTTTAATCACATTCTTTACCATTTGCAATCATAAAATAGTCTAATATCTTCATTTTTTCAACATACGTAGCTATTACCCTCGAAAACTAAAACTTTTGAAATAGGAAAAGAGCCTTTAATCACATTCTTTACCATTTGCAATCATAAAATAGTCTAATATCTTCATTTTTTCAACATACGTAGCTATTACCCTCGAAAACTAAAACTTTTGAAATAGGAAAAGAGCCTTTAATCACATTCTTTACCATTTGCAATCATAAAATAGTCTAATATCTTCATTTTTTCAACATACGTAGCTATTACCCTCGAAAACTAAAACTTTTGACATAGGAAAAGAGCCTTTAATCACATTCTTTACCATTTGCAATCATAAAATAGTCTAATATCTTCATTTTTTCAACATACTAGCTATTACCCTCGAAAACTAAAACTTTTGAAATAGGAAAAGAGCCTTTAATCACATTCTTTACCATTTGCAATCATAAAATTGTCTAATATCTTCATTTTTTCAACATACGTAGCTATTACCCTCGAAAACTAAAACTTTTGAATAGGAAAAGAGCCTTTAATCACATTCTTTACCATGTGCAATCATAAAATAGTCTAATATCTTCATTTTTTCAACATACGTAGCTATTACCCTCGAAAACTAAAACTTTTGAAATAGGAAAAGAGCCTTTAATCACATTCTTTACCATTGCAATCATAAAATAGTCTAATATCTTCATTTTTTCAACATACGTAGCTATTACCCTCGAAAACTAAAACTTTTGAAATAGGAAAAGAGCCTTTAATCACATTCTTTACCATGTGCAATCATAAAATAGTCTAATATCTTCATTTTTTCAACATACGTAGCTATTACCCTCGAAAACTAAAACTTTTGAAATAGGAAAAGAGCCTTTAATCACATTCTTTACCATGTGCAATCATAAAATAGTCTAATATCTTCATTTTTTCAACATACGTAGCTATTACCCTCGAAAACTAAAACTTTTGACATAGGAAAAGAGCCTTTAATCACATTCTTTACCATGTGCAATCATAAAATAGTCTAATATCTTCATTTTTCCAACACACATAGCTATTACCCTCGAAAACTAAAACTTTTGACATAGGAAAAGAGCCTTTAATCACATTCTTTACCATGCAATCATAAAATAGTCTAATATCTTCATTTTTTCAACATACATAGCTATTACCTCGAAAACTAAAACTTTTGAAATAGGAAAAGAGCCTTTAATCACATTCTTTACCATGCAATCATAAAATAGTCTAATATCTTCATTTTTTCAACATACATAGCTATTACCTCGAAAACTAAAACTTTTGAAATAGGACAAGAGCCTTTAATCACATTCTTTACCATTTGCAATCATAAAATAGTCTAATATCTTCATTTTTTCAACATACGTAGCTATTACCCTCGAAAACTAAAACTTTTGAAATAGGAAAAGAGCCTTTAATCACATTCTTTACCATGTGCAATCATAAAATAGTCTAATATCTTCATTTTTTCAACATAAGTAGCTATTACCCTCGAAAACTAAAACTTTTGAAATAGGAAAAGAGCCTTTAATCACATTCTTTACCATTTGCAATCATAAAATAGTCTAATATCTTCATTTTTTCAACAAGTAGCTATTACCCTCGAAAACTAAAACTTTTGAAATAGGAAAAGAGCCTTTAATCACATTCTTTACCATTTGCAATCATAAAATAGTCTAATATCTTCATTTTTTCCACAGACAAAGCTATTACCCTCGAAAATTAAAACTTTTGAAATAGGAAAAGAGCCTTTAATCACATTCTTTACCATTTGCAATCATAAAATAGTCTAATATCTTCATTTTTTCCCAGATATAGCTATTACCCTCGAAAACTAAAACTTTTGAAATAGGAAAAGAGCCTTTAATCACATTCTTTACCATTTGCAATCATAAAATAGTCTAATATCTTCATTTTTTTCAACATACGTAGCTATTACCCTCGAAAACTAAAACTTTTGACATAGGAAAAGAGCCTTTAATCACATTCTTTAACATTTTCAATCATAAAATAGTCTAATATCTTCATTTTTTCAACATACGTAGCTATTACCCTCAAAAACTAAAACTTTTGAAATAGGAAAAGAGCCTTTAATCACATTCTTTACCATTTGCAATCATAAAATAGTCTAATATCTTCATTTTTTCAACATACGTAGCTATTACCCTCGAAAACTAAAACTTTTGACATAGGAAAAGAGCCTTTAATCACATTCTTTACCATTTGCAATCATAAAATAGTCTAATATCTTCATTTTTTCCACATAAGTAGCTCTTACCCCCGAAAACTAAAACTTTGGAAATAGGAAAAGAGCCTTTAATCACATTCTTTACCATTTACAATCATAAAATTGTCTAATATCTTCATTTTTTCCACAGACATAGAGACAGACATTACCCTCGAAAACTAAAACTTTTGAAATAGGAAAAGAGCCTTAAATCACATTCTTTACCATTTGCAATCATAAAATAGTCAAATATCTTCATTTTTTCAACATACGTAGCTATTTCCCTCGAAAACTAAAACTTTTGAAATAGGAAAAGAGCCTTTAATCACATTCTTTACCATTTGCAATCATAAAATAGTCTAATATCTTCATTTTTTCAACATACGTAGCTCTTACCCCCGAAAACTAACAGACCTTTAGCTTTTACCTTTAATCAAATAGGAAAAGAGCCTTTAATCACATTCTTTACCATGTGCAATCATAAAATAGTCTAATATCTCGAAAACTAAAACTTTTGAAATAGGAAAAGAGCCTTTAATCACATTCTTTACCATTTGCAATCATAAAATAGTCTAATATCTTCATATTTTCAACATACATAGCTCTTACCCCCCGAAAACTAAAACTTTTGAAATAAGAAAAGAGCCTTTAATCACATTCTTTACCATTTGCAATCATAAAATAGTCTAATATCTTCATTTTTTCAACATACGTAGCTATTACCCTCGAAAACTAAAACTTCTGAAACAGGAAAAGAGCCTTTAATCACATTCTTTACCATTTGCAATCATAAAATAGTCTAATATCTTCATTTTTTCAACATACGTAGCTATTACCCTCGAAAACTAAAACTTTTGAAATAGGAAAAGAGCCTTTAATCACATTCTTTACCATGTGCAATCATAAAATAGTCTAATATCTTCATTTTTTCCACAGATATAGCTATTACCCTTCGAAAAATAAAACTTTTGAAATAGGAAAAGAGCCTTTAATCACATTCTTTACCATTTGCAATCATAAAATAGTCAAATATCTTCATTTTTTCAACATACGTAGCTCTTACCCTCGAAAACTAAAACTTTTAAAATAGGTAAAAAGCCTTTAATCACATTCTTTACCATTTGCAATCATAAAATAGTCTAATATGTTCATTTTTTCAACATACGTAGCTATTACCCTCGAAAACTAAAACTTTTGACATAGGAAAAGAGCCTTTAATCACATTCTTTACCATTTGCAATCATAAAATAGTCTAATATCTTCATTTTTTCAACATACATAGCTATTACATTCGAAAACTAAAACTTTTGAAATAGGAAAAGAGCCTTTAATCACATTCTTTACCATTTGCAATCATAAAATAGTCTAATATCTTCATTTTTTCAACAGACCTAGCTTTTACCCTCGAAAACTAAAACTTTTGAAATAGGAAAAGAGCCTTTAATCACATTCTTTACCATGTGCAATCATAAAATTGTCTAATATCTTCATTTTTTCAACATACGTAGCTATTACCCTTGAAAACTAAAACTTTTGACATAGGAAAAGAGCCTTTAATCACATTCTTTACTATTTGCAATCATAAAATAGTCTAATATCTTCATTTTTTCAACATACGTAGCTATTACCCTCGAAAACTAAAACTTTTGAAATAGGAAAAGAGCCTTTAATCACATTCTTTACCATGTGCAATCATAAAATTGTCTAATATCTTATTTTTTTCAACATAAGTAGCTATTACCCTCGAAAACTAAAACTTTTGAAATAGGAAAAGAGCCTTTAATCACATTCTTTACCATGTGCAATCATAAAATAGTCTAATATCTTCATTTTTTCAACATACGTAGCTATTACCATCGAAAACTAAAACTTTTGACATAGGAAAAGAGCCTTTAATCACATTCTTTACCATGTGCAATCATAAAATAGTCTAATATCTTCATCTTATCCACAGACATAGCTATTACCCTCGAAAACTAAACTTTTGACATAGGATAAGAGCCTTTAATCAAATTCTTTACCAAGTGCAATCATAAAATAGTCTAATATCTTCATTTTTCCAACACACATAGCTATTATCCCCGAAAACTAAAACTTTTGACATAGGAAAAGAGCCTTTAATCACATTCTTTACCATGTACAATCGTAAAATAGTCCAATATCTTCATTTTTTCAACATACATAGCTATTACTCTACAAAACTAAAACTTTTGAAATAGGAAAAGAGCCTTTAATCACATTCTTTACCATGTGCAATCATAAAATAGTCTAATATCTTCATTTTTTCAACATACATAGCTATTACATTCGAAAACTAAAACTTTTGAAATAGGAAAAGAGCCTTTAATCACATTCTTTACCATTTGCAATCATAAAATAGTCTAATATCTTCATTTTTTCAACAGACCTAGCTTTTACCCTCGAAAACTAAAACTTTTGAAATAGGAAAAGAGCCTTTAATCACATTCTTTACCATGTGCAATCATAAAATTGTCTAATATCTTCATTTTTTCAACATACGTAGCTATTACCCTTGAAAACTAAAACTTGTGACATAGGAAAAGACCCTTTAAGCACATTCTTTACCATGTACAATCATAAAATAGTCTAATATCTTCATTTTTTCAACATACGTAGCTATTACCATCAAAAACTAAAACTTTTGACATAGGAAAAGAGCCTTTAAGCACATTCTTTACCATGTGCAATCATAAAATAGTCTAATATCTTCATTTTTCCAACATACGTAGCTATTACCCTCGAAAACTAAAACTTTTGACATAGGAAAAGAGCCTTTAATCCCATTCTTTACCATATGCAATCCTTAAATAGTCTAATATCTTCATTTTTTCAACATACGTAGCTATTACCCTCGAAAACTAAAACTTTTGAAATAGGAAAAGAGCCTTTAATCACATTCTTTACCATGTGCAATCATAAAATAGTCTAATATCTCGAAAACTAAAACTTTTGAAATAGGAAAAGAGCCTTTAATCACATTCTTTACCATTTGCAATCATAAAATAGTCTAATATCTTCATATTTTCAACATACATAGCTCTTACCCCCCGAAAACTAAAACTTTTGAAATAAGAAAAGAGCCTTTAATCACATTCTTTACCATTTGCAATCATAAAATAGTCTAATATCTTCATTTTTTCAACATACGTAGCTATTACCCTCGAAAACTAAAACTTTTGAAATAGGAAAAGAGCCTTTAATCACATTCTTTACCATGTGCAATCATAAAATAGTCTAATATCTTCATTTTTTCCACAGATATAGCTATTACCCTTCGAAAAATAAAACTTTTGAAATAGGAAAAGAGCCTTTAATCACATTCTTTACCATTTGCAATCATAAAATAGTCAAATATCTTCATTTTTTCAACATACGTAGCTCTTACCCTCGAAAACTAAAACTTTTGAAATAGGTAAAAAGCCTTTAATCACATTCTTTACCATTTGCAATCATAAAATAGTCTAATATCTTCATTTTTTCAACGTACGTAGCTATTACCCTCGAAAACTAAAACTTTTGACATAGGAAAAGAGCCTTTAATCACGTTCTTTACCATTTGCAATCATAAAATAGTCTAATATCTTCATTTTTTCAAGATACATAGCTATTACCCTCGAAAATTAAAACTTTTGAAATAGGAAAAGAGCCTTTAATCACATTCTTTACCATTTGCAATCATAAAATAGTCAAATATCTTCATTTTTCCAACATACGTAGCTCTTACCCTCGAAAACTAAAACTTTTGAAATAGGTAAAAAGCCTTTAATCACATTCTTTACCATTTGCAATCATAAAATAGTCTAATATCTTCATTTTTTTCAACGTACGTAGCTATTACCCTCGAAAACTAAAACTTTTGACATAGGAAAAGAGCCTTTAATCACATTCTTTACCATTTGCAATCATAAAATAGTCTAATATCTTCATTTTTTCAACAGACCTAGCTATTACCCTCGAAAACTAAAACTTTTGAAATAGGAAAAGAGTGTAATCATAAAATTGTCTAATATCTTCATTATTTCAACATAAGTAGCTATTACCCTTGAAAACTAAAACTTTTGAAATAGGAATAGAGCCTTTAATCACATTCTTTACCATGTGTAATCATAAGATTGTCTAATATCTTCATTTTTTCAACATAAGTAGCTATTACCCTCGAAAACTAAAACTTTTGAAATAGGAAAAGAGCCTTTAATCACATTCTTTACCATGTGCAATCATAAAATTTTCTAATATCTTCATTTTTTCAACATACGTAGCTATTACCCTTCAAAACTAAAACTTTTGACATAGGAAAAGAGCCTTTAATCACATTCTTTACCATGTGTAATCATAAAATTGTCTAATATCTTCATTTTTTCAACATAAGTAGCTATTACCCTCGAAAACTAAAACTTTTGAAATAGGAAAAGAGCCTTTAATCACATTCTTTACCATGTGCAATCATAAAATAGTCTAATATCTTCATTTTTTCAACATACGTGGCTATTACCCTCGAAAAATAAAACTTTTGACATAGGAAAAGAGCCTTTAATCACATTCTTTACCATTTGCAATCATAAAATAGTCTAATATCTTCATTTTTTCAACATACGTAGCTATTACCCTCGAAAACTAAAACTTTTGACATAGGAAAAGAGCCTTTAATCACATTCTTTACCATGTGCAATCATAAAATAGTCTAATATCTTCATTTTTTCAACATATGTAGCTATTACCCTCAAAAACTAAAACTTTTGAAATAGGAAAAGAGCCCTTAATCACATTCTTTACCATATGCAATCATAAAATTGTCTAATATCTTCATTTTTTCCACAGACAAAGCTATTACCCTCGAAAACTAAAACTTTTGACATAGGAAAAGAGCCTTTAATCACATTCTTTACCATGTGCAATCATAAAATAGTCTAATATCTTCATTTTTTTCACAGACCTAGCTATTACCCTCGAAAACTAAAACTTTTTAAATAGGAAAAGAGCCTTTAATCAAAATTCTTTACCATTTGCAATCATAAAATAGTCTAATATCTTCATTTTTTCAACATACGTAGCTATTACCCTCGAAAACTAAAACTTGTGACATAGGAAAAGACCCTTTAAGCACATTCTTTACCATGTGCAATCATAAAATAGTCTAATATCTTCATTTTTTCAACATACGTAGCTATTACCATCGAAAACTAAAACTTTTGACATAGGAAAAGAGCCTTTAAGCACATTCTTTACCATGTGCAATCATAAAATAGTCTAATATCTTCATTTTTCCAACATACGTAGCTATTACCCTCGAAAACTAAAACTTTTGACATAGGAAAAGAGCCTTTAATCCCATTCTTTACCATATGCAATCCTTAAATAGTCTAATATCTTCATTTTTTCAACATACGTAGCTATTACCCTCGAAAACTAAAACTTTTGAAATAGGAAAAGAGCCTTTAATCACATTCTTTACCATGTGCAATCATAAAATAGTCTAATATCTCGAAAACTAAAACTTTTGAAATAGGAAAAGAGCCTTTAATCACATTCTTTACCATTTGCAATCATAAAATAGTCTAATATCTTCATTTTTTCAACATACGTAGCTATTACCCTCGAAAACTAAAACTTTTGAAATAGGAAAAGAGTCTTTAATCACATTCTTTACCATGTGCAATCATAAAATAGTCTAATATCTTCATTTTTTCCACAGATATAGCTATTACCCTTCGAAAAATAAAACTTTTGAAATAGGAAAAGAGCCTTTAATCACATTCTTTACCATTTGCAATCATAAAATAGTCAAATATCTTCATTTTTTCAACATACGTAGCTCTTACCCTCGAAAACTAAAACTTTTGAAATAGGTAAAAAGCCTTTAATCACATTCTTTACCATTTGCAATCATAAAATAGTCTAATATCTTCATTTTTTCAACGTACGTAGCTATTACCCTCGAAAACTAAAACTTTTGACATAGGAAAAGAGCCTTTAATCACATTCTTTACCATGTGCAATCATAAAATAGTCTAATATCTTCATTTTTTCAAGATACATAGCTATTACCCTCGAAAACTAAAACTTTTGAAATAGGAAAAGAGCCTTTAATCACATTCTTTACCATTTGCAATCATAAAATAGTCTAATATCTTCATTTTTTCAAACGTACGTAGCTATTACCCTCGAAAACTAAAACTTTTGACATAGGAAAAGAGCCTTTAATCACATTCTTTACCATTTGCAATCATAAAATAGTCTAATATCTTCATTTTTTCAACAGACTAGCTATTACCCTCGAAAACTAAAACTTTTGAAATAGGAAAAGAGCCTTTAATCACATTCTTTACCATGTGTAATCATAAAATTGTCTAATATCTTCATTATTTCAACATAAGTAGCTATTACCCTTCGAAAACTAAAACTTTTGAAATAGGAAAAGAGCCTTTAATCACATTCTTTACCATGTGTAATCATAAAATTGTCTAATATCTTCATTTTTTCAACATAAGTAGCTATTACCCTCGAAAACTAAAACTTTTGAAATAGGAAAAGAGCCTTTAATCACATTCTTTACCATGTGCAATCATAAAATTTTCTAATATCTTCATTTTTTCAACATACGTAGCTATTACCCTCAAAACTAAAACTTTTGACATAGGAAAAGAGCCTTTAATCACATTCTTTACCATTTGCAATCATAAAATAGTCTAATATCTTCATTTTTTCAACATACGTAGCTATTACCCATCGAAAACTAAAACTTTTGACATAGGAAAAGAGCCTTTAATCACATTCTTTACCATTTGCAATCATAAAATAGTCTAATATCTTCATTTTTTCAACATACGTAGCTGTTACCCTCGAAAACTAAAACTTTTGAAATAGGAAAAGAGCCTTTAATCACATTCTTTACCATGTGCAATCATAAAATAGTCTAATATCTTCATTTTTTCAACATACGTAGCTATTACCCTCGAAAACTAAAACTTTTGAAATAGGAAAAGAGCCTTTAATCACATTCTTTACCATGTGCAATCATAAAATAGTCTAATATCTTCATTTTTTCAACATACGTAGCTATTACCCTCGAAAACTAAAACTTTTGAAATAGGAAAAGAGCCTTTAATCACATTCTTTACCATTTGCAATCATAAAATAGTCTAATATCTTCATTTTTTCAACATATGTAGCTATTACCCTCGAAAACTAAAACTTTTGAAATAGGAAAAGAGCCTTTAATCACATTCTTTACCATGTGCAATCATAAAATAGTCTAATATCTTCATTTTTTCCAACATACGTAGCTATTACCCTCGAAAACTAAAACTTTTGAAATAGGAAAAGAGCCTTTAATCACATTCTTTACCATTTGCAATCATAAAATAGTCTAATATCTTCATTTTTTCAACATACGTAGCTATTACCCTCGAAAACTAAAACTTTTGAAATAGGAAAAGAGCCTTTAATCACATTCTTTACCATTTGCAATCATAAAATAGTCTAATATCTTCATTTTTTCAACATACGTAGCTATTACCCTCGAAAACTAAAACTTTTGACATAGGAAAAGAGCCTTTAATCACATTCTTTACCATTTGCAATCATAAAATAGTCTAATATCTTCATTTTTTCAACATACGTAGCTATTACCCTCGAAAACTAAAACTTTTGAAATAGGAAAAGAGCCTTTAATCACATTCTTTACCATTTGCAATCATAAAATAGTCTATATATTACCCTCGAAAACTAAAACTTTTGAAATAGGAAAAGAGCCTTTAATCACATTCTTTACCATTTGCAATCATAAAATAGTCTAATATCTTCATTTTTTCAACATACGTAGCTATTACCCTCGAAAACTAAAACTTTTGAAATAGGAAAAGAGCCTTTAATCACATTCTTTACCATTTGCAATCATAAAATAGTCTAATATCTTCATTTTTTCAACATACGTAGCTATTACCCTCGAAAACTAAAACTTTTGAAATAGGAAAAGAGCCTTTAATCACATTCTTTACCATGTGCAATCATAAAATTGTCTAATATCTTCATTTTTCAACATAAGTAGCTATTACCCTCGAAAACTAAAACTTTTGAAATAGGAAAAGAGCCTTTAATCACATTCTTTACCATGTGCAATCATAAAATTGTCTAATATCTTCATTTTTTCAACATAGTAGCTATTACCCTCGAAAACTAAAACTTTTGAAATAGGAAAAGAGCCTTTAATCACATTCTTTACCATGTGCAATCATAAAATAGTCTAATATCTTCATTTTTTCAACATACGTAGCTATTACCCTCGAAAACTAAAACTTTTGACATAGGAAAAGAGCCTTTAATCACATTCTTTACCATTTGCAATCATAAAATAGTCTAATATCTTCATTTTTTCAACATACGTAGCTATTACCCTCGAAAACTAAAACTTTTGAAATAGGAAAAGAGCCTTTAATCACATTCTTTACCATTTGCAATCATAAAATAGTCTAATATCTTCATTTTTCAACATACGTAGCTATTACCCTCGAAAACTAAAACTTTTGAACATAGGAAAAGAGCCTTTAATCACATTCTTTACCATGTGCAATCATAAAATAGTCTAATATCTTCATTTTTTCAACAGACATAGCTATTACCCTCGAAAACTAAAACTTTTGACATAGGAAAAGAGCCTTTAATCACATTCTTTACCATGTGCAATCATAAAATAGTCTAATATCTTCATTTTTCAACATACATAGCTATTACCCGAAAACTAAAACTTTTGAATAGGAAAAGAGCCTTTAATCACATTCTTTACCATTGCAATCATAAAATAGTCTAATATCTTCATTTTTTCAACATACATAGCTATTACCCTCGAAAACTAAAACTTTTGAAATAGGAAAAGAGCCTTTAATCACATTCTTTACCATGTGCAATCATAAAATAGTCTAATATCTTCATTTTTTCAACATACGTAGCTATTACCCTTCGAAAACTAAAACTTTTGACATAGGAAAAGAGCCTTTAATCACATTCTTTACCATTTGCAATCATAAAATAGTCTAATATCTTCATTTTTTCACAACATAGCTATTACCCTCGAAAACTAAAACTTTTGAAATAGGAAAAGAGCCTTTAATCACATTCTTTACCATGTGCAATCATAAAATAGTCTAATATCTTCATTTTTTCAACATAGTAGCTATTACCCTCGAAAACTAAAACTTTTGACATAGGAAAAGAGCCTTTAATCACATTCTTTACCATTTGCAATCATAAAATAGTCTAATATCTTCATTTTTTCAACATACGTAGCTATTACCCTCGAAAACTAAAACTTTTGACATAGGAAAAGAGCCTTTAATCACATTCTTTACCATGTGCAATCATAAAATAGTCTAATATCTTCATTTTTTCAACATACGTAGCTATTACCCTCGAAAACTAAAACTTTTGAAATAGGAAAAGAGCCTTTAATCACATTCTTTACCATGTGCAATCATAAAATAGTCTAATATCTTCATTTTTTCAACATACGTAGCTATTACCCTCGAAAACTAAAACTTTTGACATAGGAAAAGAGCCTTTAATCACATTCTTTACCATTTGCAATCATAAAATAGTCTAAATATCTTCATTTTTTCAACATACGTAGCTATTACCCTCGAAAACTAAAACTTTTGAAATAGGAAAAGAGCCTTTAATCACATTCTTTACCATTTGCAATCATAAAATAGTCTAATATCTTCATTTTTCAACATACATAGCTATTACCCTCGAAAACTAAAACTTTTGAACATAGGAAAAGAGCCTTTAATCACATTCTTTACCATTTGCAATCATAAAATAGTCTAATATCTTCATTTTTTCAACATACGTAGCTATTACCCTCGAAAACTAAAACTTTTGAAATAGGAAAAGAGCCTTTAATCACATTCTTTACCATGTGCAATCATAAAATAGTCTAATATCTTCATTTTTTCCACAACAATAGCTATTACCCTCGAAAACTAAAACTTTTGAAATAGGAAAAGAGCCTTTAATCACATTCTTTACCATTTGCAATCATAAAATAGTCTAATATCTTCATTTTTTCAACATACGTAGCTATTACCCTCGAAAACTAAAACTTTTGAAATAGGAAAAGAGCCTTTAATCACATTCTTTACCATGTGCAATCATAAAATAGTCTAATATCTTCATTTTTTCAACATACGTAGCTATTACCCTCGAAAACTAAAACTTTTGACATAGGAAAAGAGCCTTTAATCACATTCTTTACCATTTGCAATCATAAAATAGTCTAATATCTTCATTTTTTCAACATACGTAGCTATTACCCTCGAAAACTAAAACTTTTGAAATAGGAAAAGACCTTTAATCACATTCTTTACCATGTGTAATCATAAAATTGTCTAATATCTTCATTTTTCAACATAAGTAGCTATTACCCTCGAAAACTAAAACTTTTGAATAGGAAAAGAGCCTTTAATCACATTCTTTACCATGTGCAATCATAAAATTGTCTAATATCTTCATTTTTTCAACATACGTAGCTATTACCCTCGAAAACTAAAACTTTTGAAATAGGAAAAGAGCCTTTAATCACATTCTTTACCATGTGCAATCATAAAATAGTCTAATATCTTCATTTTTTCAACATACGTAGCTATTACCCTCGAAAACTAAAACTTTTGACATAGGAAAAGAGCCTTTAATCACATTCTTTACCATATGCAATCATAAAATAGTCTAATATCTTCATTTTTTCAACATACGTAGCTATTACCCTCGAAAACTAAAACTTTTGAAATAGGAAAAGAGCCTTTAATCACATTCTTTACCATGTTGCAATCATAAAATAGTCTAATATCTTCATTTTTTCATAATAGCTATTACCCTCGAAAACTAAAACTTTTGAAATAGGAAAAGAGCTCTTTTCCATTTAAGTCTTTATTTTCATAAGAGCCGTATCAAATAATTTCAACATACGTAGCTAATATCTTCATTTTTTCAACATACGTAGCTATTACCCTCGAAAACTAAAACTTTTGAAATAGGAAAAGAGCCTTTAATCACATTCTTTACCATTTGCAATCATAAAATAGTCTAATATCTTCATTTTTTCAACATACGTAGCTATTACCCTCGAAAACTAAAACTTTTGAAATAGGAAAAGAGCCTTTAATCACATTCTTTACCATGTGCAATCATAAAATAGTCTAATATCTTCATTTTTTCAACATACGTAGCTATTACCCTCGAAAACTAAAACTTTTGAATAGGAAAAGAGCCTTTAATCACATTCTTTACCATTTGCAATCATAAAATAGTCTAATATCTTCATTTTTTCAACATACGTAGCTATTACCCTCGAAAACTAAAACTTTTGACATAGGAAAAGAGCCTTTAATCACATTCTTTACCATGTGCAATCATAAAATAGTCTAATATCTTCATTTTTTCAACATACATAGCTCTTACCCCTGAAAACTAAAACTTTTGAAATAGGAAAAGAGCCTTTAATCACATTCTTTACCATTTGCAATCATAAAATAGTCTAATATCTTCATTTTTTCAACATACTAGCTATTACCCTCGAAAACTAAAACTTTTAAATAGGAAAAGAGCCTTTAATCACATTCTTTACCATTTGCAATCATAAAATAGTCTAATATCTTCATTTTTTCAACATACGTAGCTATTACCCTCGAAAACTAAAACTTTGACATAGGAAAAGAGCCTTTAATCACATTCTTTACCATGTGCAATCATAAAATAGTCTAATATCTTCATTTTTCCAACATACGTAGCTATTACCCTCGAAAACTAAAACTTTTGACATAGGAAAAGAGCCTTTAATACATTCTTTACCATGTGCAATCATAAAATAGTCTAATATCTTCATTTTTTCAACATACGTAGCTATTACCCTCGAAAACTAAAACTTTTGACATAGGAAAAGAGCCTTTAATCACATTCTTTACCATTGCAATCATAAAATAGTCTAATATCTTCATTTTTTCAACATACGTAGCTATTACCCTCGAAAACTAAAACTTTTGAAATAGGAAAAGAGCCTTTAATTAGAGACATTCTTTACCATGATTGCAATCATAAAATGTGATTAATATCTTCATTTTTTCAACATAATAGCTACTTACTGAAAAAATGAAGAATTAACTATTTTATTTGCAAATAGAAGTGATTAAAGGCTCTTTTCCTATTTCAAAAGTTTTAGTTTTCGAAAGAGCTACATGCTGAAAAAATATTTCAAATAGTCTATTTTTCATTTTTTCAACATACGTAGCTATTACCCTCGAAAACTAAAACTTTTGAAATAGGAAAAGAGCCTTTAATCACATTCTTTACCATGTGCAATCATAAAATAGTCTAATATCTCGAAAACTAAAACTTTTGAAATAGGAAAAGAGCCTTTAATCACATTCTTTACCATTTGCAATCATAAAATAGTCTAATATCTTCATTTTTTCAACATACGTAGCTATTACCCTCGAAAACTAAAACTTTTGAAATAGGAAAAGAGCCTTTAATCACATTCTTTACCATTTGCAATCATAAAATAGTCTAATATCTTCATTTTTTCAACATACGTAGCTATTACCCTTCGAAAAACTAAAACTTTTGAAATAGGAAAAGAGCCTTTAATCACATTCTTTACCATGTGCAATCATAAAATAGTCTAAAACATACATAGCTATTACCCCGAAAACTAAAACTTTTGAAATAAGGAAAAGAGCCTTTAATCACATTCTTTACCATTTGCAATCATAAAATAGTCTAATATCTTCTTTTTTTCACAGACGTAGCTATTACCCTCGAAAACTAAAACTTTGAAATAGGAAAAGACCTTTAATCACATTCTTTACCATTTGCAATCATAAAATAGTCTAATATCTTCATTTTTTCAACATACGTAGCTATTACCCTCGAAAACTAAAACTTTTGACATAGGAAAAGAGCCTTTAATCACATTCTTTACCATGTGCAATCATAAAATAGTCTAATATCTTCATTTTTTCCAACATACGTAGCTATTACCCTCGAAAAACTAAAACTTTTGAAATAGGAAAAGAGCCTTTAATCACATTCTTTACCATTGCAATCATAAAATAGTCTAATATCTTCATTTTTTCAACATACGTAGCTATTACCCTCGAAAACTAAAACTTTTGCCATAGAAAAAGAGCCTTTAATCACATTCTTTACCATGTGCAATCATAAAATAGTCTAATATCGTCATTTTTTCAACGTACGTAGCTATTATAGGAAAAGAGCCTTTAATCACATTCTTTACCATTTGCAATCATAAAATAGTCTAATATCTTCATTTTTTCAACATACGTAGCTATTACCCTCGAAAACTAAAACTTTTGAAATAGGAAAAGAGCCTTTAATCACATTCTTTACCATGTGCAATCATAAAATAGTCTAATATCTTCATTTTTCAAGATCTAGCTATTACCCTCAAAAACTAAAACTTTTGAAATAGGAAAAGAGCCTTTAATCACATTCTTTACCATTTGCAATCATAAAATAGTCTAATATCTTCATTTTTTCAACATACGTAGCTATTACCCTCGAAAACTAAAACTTTTGAAATAGGAAAAGAGCCTTTAATCACATTCTTTACCATGTGCAATCATAAAATTTTCTAATATCTTCATTTTTTCA